>NC_084625.1:36856054-37156054 GCF_033978795.1 Nerophis ophidion
TGAGTGTTACAGTATACAGTCATATTGAGTAAAACCTCATTTTTGTATTTGCAAACCATTGAAAAACAACTGTATCTAGTAAAACTCACATGTATTCAATATCACAGGCATTTTTAGACATTTTGCACGTTTGGATTAGGAATTATGTTTGAATACATTTTTATTGCTTTTTTCGCATTATCTCAGGATTCTAAGTACATTACTGTCAAATTGAGTAACAAATCAAATTTTGTTTTTGCAAACCTTACCAAATGTTTTTTTTCAGGAAAAGCCTTGAAGATGCATTTTTTAAGGCATCATTAGACATTTTGCATGTGTATTTTTGGAGTTATGCTTCAAAAACTGTCATTTTGAGTGTGACCAATATGAGGCCAGTAAAATCTAATATTTGTATTTGTGACTCTTTCCAAAATACCTGATTCTGGTAAAACTTACATAAATTCAATATTAAAGGCTCTTAAAGACAAATTTCATATTTGGTTTTGGAGTTATGATTATAAACCTTTCATATTTAGTATGACAGTTACACTGTTATATTGAATTAAAAAACTAACTTGTGTCTTTGCAAACCTTACAAAAGATCATTTTTCTTGTACAACTAACAAAAAAACATATCTCTAGCTATTATTAGCCATTTTGCATGTGTTTTTTAGAAGTTATGTATGAATACATTTTTATTGCTTTTTTCGTATTATCTAAGGATTCTAAGACTATTATAGTCATATTGAGTAAAATACTACTTTTTGCATTTGCAAGATTTAAAAAAGCATATGTTTCGAGTAAAACTCCCAAAGATGCATTATCTCAGGCATTATTAGCCATTTTTCATGTGTGGTGTAGGAGTTATGTTTCAAAAACTGTCATATTGAGTGTTACAGTATACAGTCATATTGAGTAAAACCTCATTTTTGTATTTGCAAACCATTGAAAAACACCTGTATCTAGTAAAACTCACATGTATTCAATATCACAGGCATTTTTAGACATTTTGCACGTTTGAATTAGGAATTATGTTTGAATACATTTTTATTGCTTTTTTCGCATTTTCTCAGGATTCTAAGTACATTACTGTCAAATTGAGTAACAAATCAAATTTTGTTTTTGCAAACCTTACCAAATGTTTTTTTTCAGGAAAAGCCTTGAAGATGCATTTTTTAAGGCATCATTAGACATTTTGCGTGTGTATTTTTGGAGTTATGCTTCAAAAACTGTCATTTTGAGTGTGACCAATATGAGGCCAGTAAAATCTAATATTTGTATTTGTGACTCTTTCCAAAATACCTGATTCTGGTAAAACTTACATAAATTCAATATTAAAGGCTCTTAAAGACAAATTTCATATTTGGTTTTGGAGTTATGATTATAAACCTTTCATATTTAGTATGACAGTTACACTGTTATATTGAATAAAAAAACTAACTTGTGTCTTTGCAAACCTTACAAAAGATAATTTTTCTAGTACAACTAACAAAAAAACATATCTCTAGCTATTATTAGCCATTTTGCATGTGTTTTTTAGAAGTTATGTTTGAATACATTTTTATTGCTTTTTTCGCATTATCTCAGGATTCTAAGACTATTATAGTCATATTGAGTAAAAAACTACTTTTTGCATTTGCAAGATTTAAAAAAGCATATGTTTCGAGTAAAACTCCCAAAGATGCATTATTTCAGGCATTATTAGCCATTTTTCATGTGTGGTGTAGGAGTTATGTTTAAATAACTGTCATATTGAGTGTTACAGTATACAGTCATATTGAGTAAAACCTCATTTTTGTACTTGCAAACCATTGAAAAACAACTGTATCTAGTAAAACTCACATGTATTCAATATCACAGGCATTTTTAGACATTTTGCACGTTTGGATTAGGAATTATGTTTGAATACATTTTTATTGCTTTTTTCGCATTATCTCAGGATTCTAAGACTATTATAGTCATATTGAGTAAAACACTACTTTTTGCATTTGCAAGATTTAAAAAAGCATATGTTTCGAGTAAAACTCCCTAAGATGCATTATTTCAGGCATTATTAGCCATTTTTCATGTGTGGTGTAGGAGTTATGTTTCAAAAACTGTCATATTGAGTGTTACAGTATACAGTTATATTGAGTAAAACCTCATTTTTGTATTTGCAAACCATTGAAAAACAACTGTATCTAGTAAAACTCACATGTATTCAATATCACAGGCATTTTTAGACATTTTGCACGTTTGGATTAGGAATTATGTTTGAATACATTTGTATTGCTTTTTTCGCATTATCTCAGGATTCTAAGTACATTACTGTCAAATTGAGTAACAAATCAAATTTTGTTTTTGCAAACCTTACCAAATGTTTTTTTTTCAGGAAAACTCTTGAAGATGCATTTTTTAAGGCATCATTAGACATTTTGCATGTGTATTTTTGGAGTTATGCTTCAAAAACTGTCATTTTGAGTGTGACCAATATGAGGCCAGTAAAATCTAATATTTGTACTTGTGATTCTTTCCAAAATACCTGATTCTGGTAAAACTTACATAAATTCAATATTAAAGGCTCTTAAAGACAAATTTCATATTTGGTTTTGGAGTTATGATTATAAACCTTTCATATTTAGTATGACAGTTACACTGTTATATTGAATTAAAAAACTAACTTGTGTCTTTGCAAACCTTACAAAAGATCATTTTTCTTGTACAACTAACAAAAAAACATATCTCTAGGCATTATTAGCCATTTTGCATGTGTTGTTTAGAAGTTATGTGTGAATACATTTGTATTGCTTTTTTCGCTTTATCTCAGGATTCTAAGACTATTATAGTCATATTGAGTAAAAAACTACTTTTTGCATTTGCAAGATTTAAAAAAGCATATGTTTCGAGTAAAACTCCCAAAGATGCATTATTTCAGGCATTATTAGCCATTTTTCAAGTGTGGTGTAGGAGTTATGTTTAAATAACTGTCATATTGAGTGTTACAGTATACAGTCATATTGAGTAAAACCTCATGTTTGTATTTGCAAACCATTGAAAAACAACTGTATCTAGTAAAACTCACATGTATTCAATATCACAGGCATTTTTAGACATTTTGCACTTTTGGATTAGGAATTATGTTTGAATACATTTTTATTGCTTTTTTCGCATTATCTCAGGATTCTAAGACTATTATAGTCATATTGAGTAAAATACTACTTTTTGCATTTGCAATATTTAAAAAAGCATATGTTTCGAGTAAAACTCCCAAAGATGCATTATTTCAGACATTATTAGCCATTTTTCATGTGTGGTGTAGGAGTTATGTTTCAAAAACTGTCATATTGAGTGTTACAGTATACAGTCATATTGAGTAAAACCTCATTTTTGTATTTGCAAACCATTGAAAAACAACTGTATCTAGTAAAACTCACATGTATTCAATATCACAGGCATTTTTAGACATTTTGCACGTTTGGATTAGGAATTATGTTTGAATACATTTTTATTGCTTTTTTCGCATTATCTCAGGATTCTAAGTACATTACTGTCAAATTGAGTAACAAATCAAATTTTGTTTTTGCAAACCTTACCAAATGTTTTTTTTCAGGAAAACTCTTGAAGATGCATTTTTTAAGGCATCATTAGACATTTTGCATGTGTATTTTTGGAGTTATGCTTCAAAAACTGTCATTTTGAGTGTGACCAATATGAGGCCAGTAAAATCTAATATTTGTACTTGTGATTCTTTCCAAAATACCTGATTCTGGTAAAACTTACATAAATTCAATATTAAAGGCTCTTAAAGACAAATTTCATATTTGGTTTTGGAGTTATGATTATAAACCTTTCATATTTAGTATGACAGTTACACTGTTATATTGAATAAAAAAACTAACTTGTGTCTTTGCAAACCTTACAAAAGATCATTTTTCTAGTACAACTAACAAAAAAACATATCTCTAGGCATTATTAGCCATTTTGCATGTGTTGTTTAGAAGTTATGTGTGAATACATTTTTATTGCTTTTTTCGCATTATCTCAGGATTCTAAGACTATTATAGTCATATTGAGTAAAAAACTACTTTTTGCATTTGCAAGATTTAAAAAAGCATATGTTTCGAGTAAAACTCCCAAAGATGCATTATTTCAGGCATTATTAGCCATTTTTCAAGTGTGGTGTAGGAGTTATGTTTAAATAACTGTCATATTGAGTGTTACAGTATACAGTCATATTGAGTAAAACTTCATTTTTGTATTTGCAAACCATTGAAAAACAACTGTATCTAGTAAAACTCACATGTATTCAATATCACAGGCATTTTTAGACATTTTGCACGTTTGGATTAGGAATTATGTTTGAATACATTTTTATTGCTTTTTTCGCATTATCTCAGGATTCTAAGACTATTATAGTCATATTGAGTAAAATACTACTTTTTGCATTTGCAAGATTTAAAAAAGCATATGTTTCGAGTAAAACTCCCAAAGATGCATTATTTCAGGCATTATTAGCCATTTTTCATGTGTGGTGTAGGAGTTATGTTTCAAAAACTGTCATTTTGAGTGTTACAGTATACAGTCATATTGAGTAAAACCTCATTTTTGTATTTGCAAACCATTGAAAAACAACTGTATCTAGTAAAACTCACATGTATTCAATATCACAGGCATTTTTAGACATTTTGCACGTTTGAATTAGGAATTATGTTTGAATACATTTTTATTGCTTTTTTCGCATTTTCTCAGGATTCTAAGTACATTACTGTCAAATTGAGTATCAAATCAAATTTTGTTTTTGCAAACCTTACCAAATGTTTTTTTTTCAGGAAAACTCTCGAAGATGCATTTCTTCAGGCATTATTAGACATTTTGCATGTGTATTTTTGGAGTTATGCTTCAAACACTGTCATTTTGAGTGTGACCAATATGAGGCCAGTAAAATCTAATATTTGTATTTGTGATTCTTTCCAAAATACCTGATTCTGGTAAAACTTACATAAATTCAATATTAAAGGCTCTTAAAGACAAATTTCATATTTGGTTTTGGAGTTATGATTATAAACCTTTCATATTTAGTATGACAGTTACACTGTTATATTGAATAAAAAAACTAACTTGTGTCTTTGCAAACCTTACAAAAGATCATTTTTCTAGTACAACTAACCAAAAAACATATCTCTACGCATTATTAGCCATTTTGCATGTGTTGTTTAGAAGTTATGTTTGAATACATTTTTATTGCTTTTTTCGCATTATCTCAGGATTCTAAGACTATTATAGTCACATTGAGTAAAACACTACTTTTTGCATTTGCAAGATTTAAAAAAGCATATGTTTCGAGTAAAACTCCCAAAGATGCATTATTTCAGGCATTATTAGACATTTTTCATGTGTGGTGTACAAGTTATGTTTAAATAACTGTCATATTGAGTGTTACAGTATACAGTCATATTGAGTAAAACCTCATTTTTGTATTTGCAAACCATAGAAAAACAACTGTATCTAGTAAAACTCACATGTATTCAATATCACAGGCATTTTTAGACATTTTGCACGTTTGGATTAGGAATTATGTTGGAATACATTTTTATTGCTTTTTTCGCATTATCTCAGGATTCTAAGTACATTACTGTCAAATTGAGTATCAAATCAAATTTTGTTTTTGCAAACCTTACCAAATTTTTTTTTTCAGGAAAACTATTGAAGATGCATTTTTTAAGGCATCATTAGACATTGTGCATGTGTATTTCTGGAGTTATGCTTCAAAAACTGTCATTTTGAGTGTGAGAAATATGAGGCCAGTAAAATCTAATATTTGTATTTGTGATTCTTTCCAAAACACCTGATTCTGCTAAAACTTACATGAATTAAATATTAAAGGCTTTTTAAGACAAATTCCACATTGGGTTTTGGAGTTATGATTATAAACCTTTCATATTTAGTATGAAAGTTGAACTGTTATATTGAATAAAAAAACTAACTTGTGTCTTTGCAAACCTTACAAAAGATCATTTTTCTAGTACAACTAACCGAAAAACATATCTCTAGGAATTATTAGCCATTTTGCATGTGTTGTTTAGAAGTTATGTTTTAATACATTTTTATTGCTTTTTTCGCATTATCTCAGAATTGTAAGACTATTATAGTCACATTGAGTAAAACACTACTTTTTGCACTTGCAAGATTTAAAAAAGCATATGTTTCGAGTAAAACTCCCAAAGATGCATTATTTCAGGCATTATTAGACATTTTTCATGTGTGGTGTAGGAGTTATGTTTAAATAACTGTCATAATGAGTGTTACAGTATACAGTCATATTGAGTAAAACCTAATTTTTGTATTTGCATACCATAGAAAAACAACTGTATCTAGTGAATCTCACATGTATTCAATATCACAGGCATTTTTAGACATTTTGCACGTTTGGATTAGGAATTATGTTGTAATACATTTTTATTGCTTTTTTTGCATTATCTCAGGATTCTAAGTACATTACATTCAAATTGAATAACAAATCAAATTTTGTTTTTGCAAACCTTACCAAATGTTTTTTTTTTCAGGAAAACTCTCGAAGATGCATTTCTTCAGGAATTATTAGACATTTTGCATGTGTATTTTTGGAGTTATGTTTCAAAAACTGTCATTTTGAGTGTGACCAATATGAGGCCAGTACAATCTAATATTTGTATTTGTGATTCTTTTCAAAATACCTGATTCTGCTAAAACTTACATAAATTCAATATTAAAGGCTTTTTAAGACAAATTTCATATTTGGTTTTGGAGTTATGATTATAAACCTTTCATATTTAGTATGAAAGTTACACTGTTATATTGAATAAAAAAACTAACCTGTGTCTTTGCAAACCTTACAAAAGATCATTTTTCAAGTACAACTAACCAAAAAACATATCTCTAGGCATTATTAGCCATTTTGCATGTGTTGTTTAGAAGTTATGTTTGAATACATTTTTATTGCTTTTTTCGCATTATCTCAGGATTCTAAGACTATTATAGTCACATTGAGTAAAACACTACTTTTTGCACTTGCAAGATTTAAAAAAGCATATGTTTCGAGTAAAACTCCCAAAGATGCATTATTTCAGGCATTATTAGCCATTTTTAATGTGTGGTGTAGGAGTTATGTTTAAATAACTGTCATATTGAGTGTTACAGTATACAGTCATATTGAGTAAAACCTCATTTTTGTATTGGCAAACCATTGAAAAACAACTGTATCTAGTAAAACTCACATGTATTCAATATCACAGGCATTTTTAGACATTTTGCAGGTTTGGATTAGGAATTATGTTTGAATACATTTTTATTGCTTTTTTCGCATTATCTCAGGATTCTAAGTACATTACTGTCAAATTGAGTAACAAATCAAATTTTGTTTTTGCAAACCTTACCAAATGTTTTTTTTCTGGAAAACTCTCGAAGATGCATTTCTTCAGGCATTATTAGACATTTTGCATGTGTATTTTTGGAGTTATGTTTAAAAAACTGTCATTTTGAGTGTGACCAATATGAGGCCAGTAAAATCTAATATTTGTATTTGTGATTCTTTCCAAAATACCTGATTCTGCTAAAACTCACATAGATTCAATATTAAAGGCTTTTTAAGACAAATTTCATATTTGGTTTTGGAGTTATGATTATAAACCTTTCATATTTAGTATGACAGTTACACTGTTATATTGAATAAAAAAACTAACTTGTGTCTTTGCAAACCTTGTAAAAGATCATTTTTCTAGTACAACTAACAAAAAAACATATCTCTAGGCATTATTAGCCATTTTGCATGTGTATTTTTGGAGTTATGTTTCAAAAACTGTCATTTTGAGTGTGACCAATATGAGGCCAGTAAAATCTAATATTTGTATTTGTGATTCTTTCCAAAATACCTGATTCTGCTAAAACTCACATAGATTCAATATTAAAGGCTTTTTAAGACAAATTTCATATTTGGTTTTGGAGTTATGATTATAAACCTTTCATATTTAGTATGACAGTTACACTGTTATATTGAATAAAAAAACTAACTTGTGTCTTTGCAAACCTTATAAAAGATCATTTTTCTAGTACAACTAACAAAAAAAACATATCTCTAGGCATTATTAGCCATTTTGCATGTGTTGTTTAGAAGTTATGTGTGAATACATTTTTATTGCTTTTTTCGCATTATCTCAGGATTCTAAGACTATTATAGTCATATTGAGTAAAAAACAACTTTTTGCAATTGCAAGATTTAAAAAAGCATATGTTTCGAGTAAAACTCCCAAAGATGCATTATTTCAGGCATTATTAGCCATTTTTAATGTGTGGTGTAGGAGTTATGTTTAAATAACTGTCATATTGAGTGTTACAGTATACAGTCATATTGAGTAAAACCTCATTTTTGTATTTGCAAACCATAGAAAAACAACTGTATCTAGTAAAACTCACATGTATTCAATATCACAGGCATTTTTAGACATTTTGCAGGTTTGGATTAGGAATTATGTTTGAATACATTTTTATTGCTTTTTTCGCATTATCTCAGGATTCTAAGACTATTATAGTCATATTGAGTAAAAAACAACTTTTTGCAATTGCAAGATTTAAAAAAGCATATGTTTCGAGTAAAACTCCCAAAGATGCATTATTTCAGGCATTATTAGCCATTTTTCATGTGTGGTGTAGGAGTTATGTTTAAATAACTGTCATATTGAGTGTTGCAGTATACAGTCATATTGAGTAAAACCTCATTTTTGTATTTGCAAACCATAGAAAAACAAATGTATCTAGTAAAACTCACATGTATTCAATATCACAGGCATTTTTAGACATTTTGCAGGTTTGGATTAGGAATTATGTTTGAATACATTTTTATTGCTTTTTTCGCATTATCTCAGGATTCTAAGTACATTACTGTCAAATTGAGTAACAAATCAAATTTTGTTTTTGCAAACCTTACCAAATGTCTTTTTTTCAGGAAAACTCTCGAAGATGCATTTCTTCAGGCATTATTAGACATTTTGCATGTGTATTTTTGGAGTTATGTTTCAAAAACTGTCATTTTGAGTGTGACCAATATGAGGCCAGTAAAATCTAATATTTGTATTTGTGATCCTTTCCAAAATACCTGATTGTGCTAAAACTTACATAAATTAAATATTAAAGGCTTTTTAAGACAAATGTTATATTTGGTTTTGGAGTTATCATTATAAACCTTTCATATTTAGTATGACAGTTACACTGTTATATTGAATAAAAAAACTAACTTGTGTCTTTGCAAACCTTACAAAAGATAATTTTTCGAGTACAACTAACCAGAAAAAATATCTCTAGGCATTATTAGCCATTTTGCATGTGTTGTTTAGAAGTTATGTTTGAATACATTTTTATTGCTGTTTTCGCATTATCTCAGGATTGTAAGACTATTATAGTCACATTGAGTAAAACACTACTTTTTGCACTTGCAAGATTTAAAAAAGCATATGTTTCGAGTAAAACTCCCAAAGATGCATTATTTTAGGCATCATTAGACAATTTTCATGTGTGGTGTACGAGTTTTGTTTAAATAACTGTCATATTGAGTGTTACAGTATACAGTCATATTGAGTAAAACCTCATTTTTGTATTTGCAAACCATAGAAAAACAACTCTATCTAGTAAAACTCACATGTATTCAATATCACAGGCATTTTTAGACATTTTGCAGGTTTGGATTAGGAATTATGTTTGAATACATTTTTATTGCTTTTTTCGCATTATCTCAGGATTCTAAGTACATTACTGTCAAATTGAGTAACGAATCAAATTTTGTTTTTGCAAACCTTACCAAATGTTTTTTTTCTGGAAAACTCTCGAAGATGCATTTCTTCAGGCATTATTAGACATTTTGCATGTGTATTTTTGGAGTTATGTTTCAAAAACTGTCATTTTGAGTGTCACCAATATGAGGCCAGTAAAATCTAATATTTGTATTTGTGATTCTTTCCAAAATACCTGATTCTGCTAAAACTCACATAGATTCAATATTAAAGGCTTTTTAAGACAAATTTCATATTTGATTTTGGAGTTATGATTATAAACCTTTCATATTTAGTATGACAGTTACACTGTTATATTGAATAAAAAAACTAACTTGTGTCTTTGCAAACCTTATAAAATATCATTTTTCTAGTACAACTAACAAAAAAACATATCTCTAGGCATTATTAGCCATTTTGCATGTGTTGTTTAGAAGTTATGTGTGAATACATTTTTATTGCTTTTTTCGCATTATCTCAGGATTCTAAGACTATTATAGTCATATTGAGTAAAAAACTACTTTTTGCATTTGCAAGATTTAAAAAAGCATATGTTTCGAGTAAAACTCCCAAAGATGCATTATTTCAGGCATTATTAGCCATTTTTCATGTGTGGTGTAGGAGTTATGTTTAAATAACTGTCATATTGAGTGTTACAGTATACAGTCATATTGAGTAAAACCTCATTTTTGTATTTGCAAACCATTGAAAAACAACTGTATCTAGTAAAACTCACATGTATTCAATATCACAGGCATTTTTAGACATTTTGCACGTTTGGATTAGGAATTATGTTTGAATACATTTTTATTGCTTTTTTTGCATTATCTCAGGATACTAAGACTATTATAGTCATATTGAGTAAAATACTACTTTTTGCATTTGCAAGATTTAAAAAAGCATATGTTTCGAGTAAAACTCCCAAAGATGCATTATTTCAGGCATTATTAGCCATTTTTCATGTGTGGTGTAGGAGTTATGTTTCAAAAACTGTCATATTGAGGGTTACAGTATACAGTCATATTGAGAAAAACCTCATTTTTGTATTTGCAAACCATTGAAAAACAACTGTATCTAGTAAAACTCACATGTATTCAATATCACAGGCATTTTTAGACATTTTGCACGTTTGGATTAGGAATTATGTTTGAATACATTTTTATTGGTTTTTTCGCATTATCTCAGGATTCTAAGTACATTACTGTCAACTTGAATAACAAATCAAATTTTGTTTTTGCAAACCTTACCAAATGTCTTTTGTTTCCAGGAAAACTCTCGAAGATGCATTTCTTCAGGCATTATTAGACATTTTGCATGTGTATTTTTGGAGTTATGTTTCAAAAACTGTCATTTTGAGTGTGACCAATATGACGCCAGTAAAATCTAATATTCGTATTTGTGATTCTTTCCAAAATACCTGATTCTGCTAAAACTTACATAAATTCAATATTAAAGGCTTTTTAAGACAAATGTCATATTTGGTTTTGGAGTTATGAGTATAAATATTTCATATTTAGTACGACAGTTACACTGTTATATTGAATAAAAAAATTAACTTGTGTCTTTGCAAACCTTACAAAAGATCATTTTTCTAGTACAACTAACCAAAAAACATATCTCTAGGCATTATTAGCCATTTTGCATGTGTTGTTTAGAAGTTATGTTTGAATACATTTTTATTGCTTTTTTCGCATTATCTCAGGATTCTAAGACTATTATAGTCATATTGAGTAAAAAACTACTTTTTGCATTTGCAAGATTTAAAAAAGCATATGTTTCGAGTAAAACTCCCAAAGATGCATTATTTCAGGCATTATTAGCCATTTTTCATGTGTGGTGTAGGAGTTATGTTTAAATAACTTTCATATTGAGTGTTACAGTATACAGTCATATTGAGTAAAACCTCATTTTTGTATTTGCAAACCATTGAAAAACAACTGTATCTAGTAAAACTCACATGTATTCAATATCACAGGAATTTTTAGACATTTTGCAGGTTTGGATTAGGAATTATGTTTGAATACATTTTTATTGCTTTTTTCGCATTATCTCAGGATTCTAAGTACATTACTGTCAAATTGAGTAACAAATCAAATTTTGTTTTTGCAAACCTTACCAAATGTTTTTTTTCAGGAAAAGCCTTGAAGATGCATTTTTTAAGGCATCATTAGACATTTTGCGTGTGTATTTTTGGAGTTATGCTTCAAAAACTGTCATTTTGAGTGTGACCAATATGAGGCCAGTAAAATCTAATATTTGTATTTGTGACTCTTTCCAAAATACCTGATTCTGGTAAAACTTACATAAATTCAATATTAAAGGCTCTTAAAGACAAATTTCATATTTGGTTTTGGAGTTATGATTATAAACCTTTCATATTTAGTATGACAGTTACACTGTTATATTGAATAAAAAAACTAACTTGTGTCTTTGCAAACCTTACAAAAGATAATTTTTCTAGTACAACTAACAAAAAAACATATCTCTAGCTATTATTAGCCATTTTGCATGTGTTTTTTAGAAGTTATGTTTGAATACATTTTTATTGCTTTTTTCGCATTATCTCAGGATTCTAAGACTATTATAGTCATATTGAGTAAAAAACTACTTTTTGCATTTGCAAGATTTAAAAAAGCATATGTTTCGAGTAAAACTCCCAAAGATGCATTATTTCAGGCATTATTAGCCATTTTTCATGTGTGGTGTAGGAGTTATGTTTAAATAACTGTCATATTGAGTGTTACAGTATACAGTCATATTGAGTAAAACCTCATTTTTGTACTTGCAAACCATTGAAAAACAACTGTATCTAGTAAAACTCACATGTATTCAATATCACAGGCATTTTTAGACATTTTGCACGTTTGGATTAGGAATTATGTTTGAATACATTTTTATTGCTTTTTTCGCATTATCTCAGGATTCTAAGACTATTATAGTCATATTGAGTAAAACACTACTTTTTGCATTTGCAAGATTTAAAAAAGCATATGTTTCGAGTAAAACTCCCTAAGATGCATTATTTCAGGCATTATTAGCCATTTTTCATGTGTGGTGTAGGAGTTATGTTTCAAAAACTGTCATATTGAGTGTTACAGTATACAGTTATATTGAGTAAAACCTCATTTTTGTATTTGCAAACCATTGAAAAACAACTGTATCTAGTAAAACTCACATGTATTCAATATCACAGGCATTTTTAGACATTTTGCACGTTTGGATTAGGAATTATGTTTGAATACATTTGTATTGCTTTTTTCGCATTATCTCAGGATTCTAAGTACATTACTGTCAAATTGAGTAACAAATCAAATTTTGTTTTTGCAAACCTTACCAAATGTTTTTTTTCAGGAAAACTCTTGAAGATGCATTTTTTAAGGCATCATTAGACATTTTGCATGTGTATTTTTGGAGTTATGCTTCAAAAACTGTCATTTTGAGTGTGACCAATATGAGGCCAGTAAAATCTAATATTTGTACTTGTGATTCTTTCCAAAATACCTGATTCTGGTAAAACTTACATAAATTCAATATTAAAGGCTCTTAAAGACAAATTTCATATTTGGTTTTGGAGTTATGATTATAAACCTTTCATATTTAGTATGACAGTTACACTGTTATATTGAATTAAAAAACTAACCTGTGTCTTTGCAAACCTTACAAAAGATCATTTTTCTTGTACAACTAACAAAAAAACATATCTCTAGGCATTATTAGCCATTTTGCATGTGTTGTTTAGAAGTTATGTGTGAATACATTTGTATTGCTTTTTTCGCTTTATCTCAGGATTCTAAGACTATTATAGTCATATTGAGTAAAAAACTACTTTTTGCATTTGCAAGATTTAAAAAAGCATATGTTTCGAGTAAAACTCCCAAAGATGCATTATTTCAGGCATTATTAGCCATTTTTCAAGTGTGGTGTAGGAGTTATGTTTAAATAACTGTCATATTGAGTGTTACAGTATACAGTCATATTGAGTAAAACCTCATGTTTGTATTTGCAAACCATTGAAAAACAACTGTATCTAGTAAAACTCACATGTATTCAATATCACAGGCATTTTTAGACATTTTGCACTTTTGGATTAGGAATTATGTTTGAATACATTTTTATTGCTTTTTTCGCATTATCTCAGGATTCTAAGACCATTATAGTCATATTGAGTAAAATACTACTTTTTGCATTTGCAATATTTAAAAAAGCATATGTTTCGAGTAAAACTCCCAAAGATGCATTATTTCAGACATTATTAGCCATTTTTCATGTGTGGTGTAGGAGTTATGTTTCAAAAACTGTCATATTGAGTGTTACAGTATACAGTCATATTGAGTAAAACCTCATTTTTGTATTTGCAAACCATTGAAAAACAACTGTATCTAGTAAAACTCACATGTATTCAATATCACAGGCATTTTTAGACATTTTGCACGTTTGGATTAGGAATTATGTTTGAATACATTTTTATTGCTTTTTTCGCATTATCTCAGGATTCTAAGTACATTACTGTCAAATTGAGTAACAAATCAAATTTTGTTTTTGCAAACCTTACCAAATGTTTTTTTTCAGGAAAACTCTTGAAGATGCATTTTTTAAGGCATCATTAGACATTTTGCATGTGTATTTTTGGAGTTATGCTTCAAAAACTGTCATTTTGAGTGTGACCAATATGAGGCCAGTAAAATCTAATATTTGTACTTGTGATTCTTTCCAAAATACCTGATTCTGGTAAAACTTACATAAATTCAATATTAAAGGCTCTTAAAGACAAATTTCATATTTGGTTTTGGAGTTATGATTATAAACCTTTCATATTTAGTATGACAGTTACACTGTTATATTGAATAAAAAAACTAACTTGTGTCTTTGCAAACCTTACAAAAGATCATTTTTCTAGTACAACTAACAAAAAAACATATCTCTAGGCATTATTAGCCATTTTGCATGTGTTGTTTAGAAGTTATGTGTGAATACATTTTTATTGCTTTTTTCGCATTATCTCAGGATTCTAAGACTATTATAGTCATATTGAGTAAAAAACTACTTTTTGCATTTGCAAGATTTAAAAAAGCATATGTTTCGAGTAAAACTCCCAAAGATGCATTATTTCAGGCATTATTAGCCATTTTTCAAGTGTGGTGTAGGAGTTATGTTTAAATAACTGTCATATTGAGTGTTACAGTATACAGTCATATTGAGTAAAACTTCATTTTTGTATTTGCAAACCATTGAAAAACAACTGTATCTAGTAAAACTCACATGTATTCAATATCACAGGCATTTTTAGACATTTTGCACGTTTGGATTAGGAATTATGTTTGAATACATTTTTATTGCTTTTTTCGCATTATCTCAGGATTCTAAGTACATTACTGTCAAATTGAGTATCAAATCAAATTTTGTTTTTGCAAACCTTACCAAATTTTTTTTTTCAGGAAAACTATTGAAGATGCATTTTTTAAGGCATCATTAGACATTGTGCATGTGTATTTCTGGAGTTATGCTTCAAAAACTGTCATTTTGAGTGTGAGAAATATGAGGCCAGTAAAATCTAATATTTGTATTTGTGATTCTTTCCAAAACACCTGATTCTGCTAAAACTTACATGAATTAAATATTAAAGGCTTTTTAAGACAAATTCCACATTGGGTTTTGGAGTTATGATTATAAACCTTTCATATTTAGTATGAAAGTTGAACTGTTATATTGAATAAAAAAACTAACTTGTGTCTTTGCAAACCTTACAAAAGATCATTTTTCTAGTACAACTAACCGAAAAACATATCTCTAGGAATTATTAGCCATTTTGCATGTGTTGTTTAGAAGTTATGTTTTAATACATTTTTATTGCTTTTTTCGCATTATCTCAGAATTGTAAGACTATTATAGTCACATTGAGTAAAACACTACTTTTTGCACTTGCAAGATTTAAAAAAGCATATGTTTCGAGTAAAACTCCCAAAGATGCATTATTTCAGGCATTATTAGACATTTTTCATGTGTGGTGTAGGAGTTATGTTTAAATAACTGTCATAATGAGTGTTACAGTATACAGTCATATTGAGTAAAACCTAATTTTTGTATTTGCATACCATAGAAAAACAACTGTATCTAGTGAATCTCACATGTATTCAATATCACAGGCATTTTTAGACATTTTGCACGTTTGGATTAGGAATTATGTTGTAATACATTTTTATTGCTTTTTTTGCATTATCTCAGGATTCTAAGTACATTACATTCAAATTGAATAACAAATCAAATTTTGTTTTTGCAAACCTTACCAAATGTTTTTTTTTTCAGGAAAACTCTCGAAGATGCATTTCTTCAGGAATTATTAGACATTTTGCATGTGTATTTTTGGAGTTATGTTTCAAAAACTGTCATTTTGAGTGTGACCAATATGAGGCCAGTAAAATCTAATATTTGTATTTGTGATTCTTTTCAAAATACCTGATTCTGCTAAAACTTACATAAATTCAATATTAAAGGCTTTTTAAGACAAATTTCATATTTGGTTTTGGAGTTATGATTATAAACCTTTCATATTTAGTATGAAAGTTACACTGTTATATTGAATAAAAAAACTAACCTGTGTCTTTGCAAACCTTACAAAAGATCATTTTTCAAGTACAACTAACCAAAAAACATATCTCTAGGCATTATTAGACATTTTGCATGTGTATTTTTGGAGTTATGTTTAAAAAACTGTCATTTTGAGTGTGACCAATATGAGGCCAGTAAAATCTAATATTTGTATTTGTGATTCTTTCCAAAATACCTGATTCTGCTAAAACTCACATAGATTCAATATTAAAGGCTTTTTAAGACAAATTTCATATTTGGTTTTGGAGTTATGATTATAAACCTTTCATATTTAGTATGACAGTTACACTGTTATATTGAATAAAAAAACTAACTTGTGTCTTTGCAAACCTTGTAAAAGATCATTTTTCTAGTACAACTAACAAAAAAACATATCTCTAGGCATTATTAGCCATTTTGCATGTGTATTTTTGGAGTTATGTTTCAAAAACTGTCATTTTGAGTGTGACCAATATGAGGCCAGTAAAATCTAATATTTGTATTTGTGATTCTTTCCAAAATACCTGATTCTGCTAAAACTCACATAGATTCAATATTAAAGGCTTTTTAAGACAAATTTCATATTTGGTTTTGGAGTTATGATTATAAACCTTTCATATTTAGTATGACAGTTACACTGTTATATTGAATAAAAAAACTAACTTGTGTCTTTGCAAACCTTATAAAAGATCATTTTTCTAGTACAACTAACAAAAAAAACATATCTCTAGGCATTATTAGCCATTTTGCATGTGTTGTTTAGAAGTTATGTGTGAATACATTTTTATTGCTTTTTTCGCATTATCTCAGGATTCTAAGACTATTATAGTCATATTGAGTAAAAAACAACTTTTTGCAATTGCAAGATTTAAAAAAGCATATGTTTCGAGTAAAACTCCCAAAGATGCATTATTTCAGGCATTATTAGCCATTTTTAATGTGTGGTGTAGGAGTTATGTTTAAATAACTGTCATATTGAGTGTTACAGTATACAGTCATATTGAGTAAAACCTCATTTTTGTATTTGCAAACCATAGAAAAACAACTGTATCTAGTAAAACTCACATGTATTCAATATCACAGGCATTTTTAGACATTTTGCAGGTTTGGATTAGGAATTATGTTTGAATACATTTTTATTGCTTTTTTCGCATTATCTCAGGATTCTAAGACTATTATAGTCATATTGAGTAAAAAACAACTTTTTGCAATTGCAAGATTTAAAAAAGCATATGTTTCGAGTAAAACTCCCAAAGATGCATTATTTCAGGCATTATTAGCCATTTTTCATGTGTGGTGTAGGAGTTATGTTTAAATAACTGTCATATTGAGTGTTGCAGTATACAGTCATATTGAGTAAAACCTCATTTTTGTATTTGCAAACCATAGAAAAACAAATGTATCTAGTAAAACTCACATGTATTCAATATCACAGGCATTTTTAGACATTTTGCAGGTTTGGATTAGGAATTATGTTTGAATACATTTTTATTGCTTTTTTCGCATTATCTCAGGATTCTAAGTACATTACTGTCAAATTGAGTAACAAATCAAATTTTGTTTTTGCAAACCTTACCAAATGTCTTTTTTTCAGGAAAACTCTCGAAGATGCATTTCTTCAGGCATTATTAGACATTTTGCATGTGTATTTTTGGAGTTATGTTTCAAAAACTGTCATTTTGAGTGTGACCAATATGAGGCCAGTAAAATCTAATATTTGTATTTGTGATCCTTTCCAAAATACCTGATTGTGCTAAAACTTACATAAATTAAATATTAAAGGCTTTTTAAGACAAATGTTATATTTGGTTTTGGAGTTATCATTATAAACCTTTCATATTTAGTATGACAGTTACACTGTTATATTGAATAAAAAAACTAACTTGTGTCTTTGCAAACCTTACAAAAGATAATTTTTCGAGTACAACTAACCAGAAAAAATATCTCTAGGCATTATTAGCCATTTTGCATGTGTTGTTTAGAAGTTATGTTTGAATACATTTTTATTGCTGTTTTCGCATTATCTCAGGATTGTAAGACTATTATAGTCACATTGAGTAAAACACTACTTTTTGCACTTGCAAGATTTAAAAAAGCATATGTTTCGAGTAAAACTCCCAAAGATGCATTATTTTAGGCATCATTAGACAATTTTCATGTGTGGTGTACGAGTTTTGTTTAAATAACTGTCATATTGAGTGTTACAGTATACAGTCATATTGAGTAAAACCTCATTTTTGTATTTGCAAACCATAGAAAAACAACTCTATCTAGTAAAACTCACATGTATTCAATATCACAGGCATTTTTAGACATTTTGCAGGTTTGGATTAGGAATTATGTTTGAATACATTTTTATTGCTTTTTTCGCATTATCTCAGGATTCTAAGTACATTACTGTCAAATTGAGTAACGAATCAAATTTTGTTTTTGCAAACCTTACCAAATGTTTTTTTTCTGGAAAACTCTCGAAGATGCATTTCTTCAGGCATTATTAGACATTTTGCATGTGTATTTTTGGAGTTATGTTTCAAAAACTGTCATTTTGAGTGTCACCAATATGAGGCCAGTAAAATCTAATATTTGTATTTGTGATTCTTTCCAAAATACCTGATTCTGCTAAAACTCACATAGATTCAATATTAAAGGCTTTTTAAGACAAATTTCATATTTGATTTTGGAGTTCTCCTCTCTGAGCTGCAACCTTATCGTGGTAGAGGAGTTTGCGTGTCCCAATGATCCTAGGAGCTATGTTGTCCGGGGGCATAAAGCCCCCTGGTAGGGTCTCCCAAGGCAAACAGGTTCTAGGTGAGGGATCAGACAAAGAGCAGCTCGAAGACCTTTATGAAGAAGAAACATCATGGACCCAGATTTCCCTCGCCCGGACGCGGGTCACCGGGGCCCCCCTCTGGAGCCAGGCCCGGAGGTGGGGCACGATGGCGAGCGCCTGGTGGCCGGGCCTGTTCCCATGGGGCCCGGCCGGGCACAGCCCGAAGAGGCAACGTGGGTCACCCCTCCAATGGGCTCACCACCCATAGCAGGGGCCATAGAGGTCGGGTGCATTGTGAGCTGGGCGACAGCCGAAGGCAGGGCACTTGGCGGTCCGATCCTCGGCTACAGAAGCTAGCTCTTGGGACGTGGAACGTCACGTCACTGGGGGGGAAAGAGCCTGAGCTAGTGCGCGAAGTCGAGAAATTCCGGCTGGATATAGTCGGACTCACTTCGACGCACAGCAAGGGCTCTGGAACCACTTCTCTCGAGAGGGATTGGACCCTCTTCCACTCTGGCGTTGCCGACAGTGAGAGGCGACGGGCTGGGGTGGCAATTCTTGTTTCCCCCCGGCTCAAAGCCTGTACGTTGGAGTTCAACCCGGTGGACGAAAGGGTAGCCTCCCTCCGCCTTCGGGTGGGGGGACGGGTCCTGACTGTTGTTTGTGCTTACGCACCAAACAGCAGTTCAGAGTACCCACCCTTTTTGGAAGCGCTCGAGGGAGTACTGGAAAGTGCTCCCCCGGGTGATTCCCTTGTCCTACTGGGAGACTTCAACGCTCACGTTGGCAACGACAGTGAAACCTGGAGAGGCGTGATTGGGAAGAATGGCCGCCCGGATTTGAACCCGAGTGGTGTTTTGTTATTGGACTTTTGTGCTCGTCACGGTTTGTCCATAACAAACACCATGTTCAAACATAAGGGTGTTCATATGTGCACTTGGCACCAGGACACCCTAGGCCGCAGTTCCATGATCGACTTTGTAGTTGTGTCATCGGATTTGCGGCCTTATGTTTTGGACACTCGGGTGAAGAGAGGGGCGGAGCTTTCTACCGATCACCACCTGGTGGTGAGTTGGCTGCGATGGTGGGGGAGGATGCCGGACAGACTTGGGAGGCCCAAACGCATTGTGAGGGTCTGCTGGGAACGTCTGGCAGAGTCTCCTGTCAGACAAAGTTTCAATTCCCACCTCCGGAAGAACTTTGAACATGTCACGAGGGAGGTGCTGGACATTGAGTCCGAGTGGACCATGTTCCGCACCTCTATTGTCGAGGCGGCAGATCGGAGCTGTGGCCGCAAGGTAGTTGGTGCCTGTCGGGGCGGCAATCCTAAAACCCCTTGGTGGACACCAGCGGTGAGGGATGCCGTCAAGCTGAAGAAGGAGTCCTATCGGGTCCTTTTGGCTCATAGGACTCCGGAGGCAGTGGACAGGTACCGACAGGCCAAGCGGTGTGCAGCTTCAGCGGTCGCGGAGGCAAAAACTCGGACATGGGAAGAGTTCGGGGAAGCCATGGAAAACGACTTCCGGACGGCTTCGAAGCGATTCTGGACCACCGTCCGCCGCCTCAGGAAGGGGAAACAGTGCACTATCAACACCGTGTATGGTGCGGATGGTGTTCTGCTGACCTCGACTGCGGATGTTTTGGATAGGTGGAAGGAATACTTCGAAGACCTCCTCAATCCCACCAACACGTCTTCCTATGAGGAAGCAGTGCCTGGGGAATCTGTGGTGGACTCACCTATTTCTGGGGCTGAGGTCGCTGAGGTAGTTAAAAAGCTCCTCGGTGGCAAGGCCCCAGGGGTGGACGAGATCCGCCCGGAGTTCCTTAAGGCTCTGGATGCTGTGGGGCTGTCTTGGTTGACAAGACTTTGCAGCATCGCGTGGACATCGGGGGCGGTACCTCTGGATTGGCAGACCGGGGTGGTGGTTCCTCTCTTTAAGAAGGGGGACCGGAGGGTGTGTTCCAACTATCGTGGGATCACACTCCTCAGCCTTCCCGGTAAGGTTTATTCAGGTGTACTGGAGAGGAGGCTACGTCGGATAGTCGAACCTCGGATTCAGGAGGAACAGTGTGGTTTTCGTCCTGGTCGTGGAACTGTGGACCAGCTCTATACTCTCGGCAGGGTTCTTGAGGGTGCATGGGAGTTTGCCCAACCAGTCTACATGTGCTTTGTGGACTTGGAGAAGGCATTCGACCGTGTCCCTCGGGAAGTCCTGTGGGGAGTGCTCAGAGAGTATGGGGTATCGGACTGTCTTATTGTGGCGGTCCGTTCCCTGTACGATCAGTGCCAGAGCTTGGTCCGCATTGCCGGCAGTAAGTCGAACACATTTCCAGTGAGGGTTGGACTCCGCCAAGGCTGTCCTTTGTCACCCATTCTGTTCATAACTTTTATGGACAGAATTTCTAGGCGCAGTCAAGGCGTTGAGGGGTTCCGGTTTGGTAACCGCAGGATTAGGTCTCTGCTTTTTGCAGATGATGTGGTCCTGATGGCTTCATCTGACCGGGATCTTCAGCTCTCGCTGGATCGGTTCGCAGCCGAGTGTGAAGCGACCGGAATGAGAATCAGCACCTCCAAGTCCGAGTCCATGGTTCTCGCCCGGAAAAGGGTGGAGTGCCATCTCCGGGTTGGGGAGGAGACCCTGCCCCAAGTGGAGGAGTTCAAGTACCTAGGAGTCTTGTTCACGAGTGAGGGAAGAGTGGATCGGGAGATCGACAGGCGGATCGGTGCGGCGTCTTCAGTAATGCGGACGTTGTACCGGTCCGTTGTGGTGAAGAAGGAGCTGAGCCGGAAGGCAAAGCTCTCAATTTACCGGTCGATCTACGTTCCCATCCTCACCTATGGTCATGAGCTTTGGGTCATGACCGAAAGGATAAGATCACGGGTACAAGCGGCCGAAATGAGTTTCCTCCGCCGTGTGGCGGGGCTCTCCCTTAGAGATAGGGTGAGAAGCTCTGCCATCCGGGAGGAACTCAAAGTAAAGCCGCTGCTCCTTCACATCGAGAGGAGCCAGATGAGGTGGTTCGGGCATCTGGTCAGGATGCCACCCGAACGCCTCCCTAGGGAGGTGTTTAGGGCACGTCCAACCGGTAGGAGGCCACGGGGAAGACCCAGGACACGTTGGGAAGACTATGTCTCCCGGCTGGCCTGGGAACGCCTCGGGATCCCCCGGGAAGAGCTAGACGAAGTGGCTGGGGAGAGGGAAGTCTGGGTTTCCCTGCTTAGGCTGTTGCCCCCGCGACCCGACCTCGGATAAGCGGAAGATGATGGATGGATTTTGGAGTTATGATTATAAACCTTTCATATTTAGTATGACAGTTACACTGTTATATTGAATAAAAAAACTAACTTGTGTCTTTGCAAACCTTATAAAATATCATTTTTCTAGTACAACTAACAAAAAAACATATCTCTAGGCATTATTAGCCATTTTGCATGTGTTGTTTAGAAGTTATGTGTGAATACATTTTTATTGCTTTTTTCGCATTATCTCAGGATTCTAAGACTATTATAGTCATATTGAGTAAAAAACTACTTTTTGCATTTGCAAGATTTAAAAAAGCATATGTTTCGAGTAAAACTCCCAAAGATGCATTATTTCAGGCATTATTAGCCATTTTTCATGTGTGGTGTAGGAGTTATGTTTAAATAACTGTCATATTGAGTGTTACAGTATACAGTCATATTGAGTAAAACCTCATTTTTGTATTTGCAAACCATTGAAAAACAACTGTATCTAGTAAAACTCACATGTATTCAATATCACAGGCATTTTTAGACATTTTGCACGTTTGGATTAGGAATTATGTTTGAATACATTTTTATTGCTTTTTTTGCATTATCTCAGGATACTAAGACTATTATAGTCATATTGAGTAAAATACTACTTTTTGCATTTGCAAGATTTAAAAAAGCATATGTTTCGAGTAAAACTCCCAAAGATGCATTATTTCAGGCATTATTAGCCATTTTTCATGTGTGGTGTAGGAGTTATGTTTAAATAACTTTCATATTGAGTGTTACAGTATACAGTCATATTGAGTAAAACCTCATTTTTGTATTTGCAAACCATTGAAAAACAACTGTATCTAGTAAAACTCACATGTATTCAATATCACAGGAATTTTTAGACATTTTGCAGGTTTGGATTAGGAATTATGTTTGAATACATTTTTATTGCTTTTTTCGCATTATCTCAGGATTCTAAGTACATTACTGTCAAATTGAGTAACAAATCAAATTTTGTTTTTGCAAACCTTACCAAATGTCTTTTTTTTCAGGAAAACTCTCGAAGATGCATTTCTTCAGGCATTATTAGACATTTTGAATGTGTATTTTTGGAGTTATGTTTCAAAAACTGTCATTTTGAGTGTGACCAATATGAGGCCAGTAAAATCTAATATTTGTATTTGTGATTCTTTCCAAAATACCTGATTCTGCTAAAACTTACATAAATTCAATATTAAAGGCTTTTTAAGACAAATGTCATATTTGGTTTTGGAGTTATCATTATAAACCTTTCATATTTAGTATGACAGTTACACTGTTATATTGAATAAAAAAATTAACTTGTGTGTTTGCAAACCTTACAAAAGATAATTTTTCTAGTACAACTAACAAAAAAACATATCTCTAGGCATTATTAGCCATTTTGCATGTGTTGTTTAGAAGTTATGTGTGAATACATTTTTATTGCTTTTTTCGCATTATCTCAGGATTCTAAGACTATTATAGTCATATTGAGTAAAAAACTACTTTTTGCATTTGCAAGATTTAAAAAAGCATATGTTTCGAGTTAAACTTCCAAAGATGCATTATTTCAGGCATTATTAGCCATTTTTCATGTGTGGTGTAGGAGTTATGTTTAAATAACTGTCATATTGAGTGTTACAGTATACAGACATATTGAGTAAAACCTCATTTTTGTATTTGCAAACCATTGAAAAACAACTGTATCTAGTAAAACTCACATGTATTCAATATCACAGGCATTTTTAGACATTTTGCAGGTTTGGATTAGGAATTATGTTTGAATACATTTTTATTGCTTTTTTCGCATTATCTCAGGATTCTAAGTACATTACTGTCAAATTGAGTAACAAATCAAATTTTGTTTTTGCAAACCTTACCAAATGTTTTTTTTCTGGAAAACTCTCGAAGATGCATTTCTTCAGGCATTATTAGACATTTTGCATGTGTATTTTTTGAGTTATGTTTAAAAAACTGTCATTTTGAGTGTGACCAATATGAGGCCAGTAAAATCTAATATTTGTATTTGTGATTCTTTCCAAAATACCTGATTCTGCTAAAACTCACATAGATTCAATATTAAAGGCTTTTTAAGACAAATTTCAAATTTGGTTTTGGAGTTATGATTATAAACCTTTCATATTTAGTATGACAGTTACACTGTTATATTGAATAAAAAAACTAACTTGTGTCTTTGCAAACCTTATAAAAGATCATTTTTCTAGTACAACTAACAAAAAAACATATCTCTAGGCATTATTAGCCATTTTGCATGTGTATTTTTGGAGTTATGTTTCAAAAACTGTCATTTTGAGTGTGACCAATATGAGGCCAGTAAAATCTAATATTTGTATTTGTGATTCTTTCCAAAATACCTGATTCTGCTAAAACTCACATAGATTCAATATTAAAGGCTTTTTAAGACAAATTTCATATTTGGTTTTGGAGTTATGATTATAAACCTTTCATATTTAGTATGACAGTTACACTGTTATATTGAATAAAAAAACTAACTTGTGTCTTTGCAAACCTTATAAAAGATCATTTTTCTAGTACAACTAACAAAAAAAACATATCTCTAGGCATTATTAGCCATTTTGCATGTGTTGTTTAGAAGTTATGTGTGAATACATTTTTATTGCTTTTTTCGCATTATCTCAGGATTCTAAGACTATTATAGTCATATTGAGTAAAAAACAACTTTTTGCAATTGCAAGATTTAAAAAAGCATATGTTTCGAGTAAAACTCCCAAAGATGCATTATTTCAGGCATTATTAGCCATTTTTAATGTGTGGTGTAGGAGTTATGTTTAAATAACTGTCATATTGAGTGTTACAGTATACAGTCATATTGAGTAAAACCTCATTTTTGTATTTGCAAACCATAGAAAAACAAATGTATCTAGTAAAACTCACATGTATTCAATATCACAGGCATTTTTAGACATTTTGCAGGTTTGGATTAGGAATTATGTTTGAATACATTTTTATTGCTTTTTTCGCATTATCTCAGGATTCTAAGTACATTACTGTCAAATTGAGTAACAAATCAAATTTTGTTTTTGCAAACCTTACCAAATGTCTTTTTTTTTCAGGAAAACTCTCGAAGATGCATTTTTTCAGGCATTATTAGACATTTTGCATGTGTATTTTTGGAGTTATGTTTCAAAAACTGTCATTTTGAGTGTGACCAATATGAGGCCAGTAAAATGTAATATTTGTATTTGTGATTCTTTCCAAAATACCTGATTCTGCTAAAACTTACATAAATTCAATATTAAAGGCTTTTTAAGACAAATTTCACATTTGGTTTTGGAGTTATGATTAAAAACCTTTCATATTTAGTATGAAAGTTACACTGTTATATTGAATAAAAAAACTAACCTGTGTCTTTGCAAACCTTACAAAAGATCATTTTTCGAGTACAACTAACCAAAAAACATATCTCTAGGCATTATTAGCCATTTTGCATGTGTTGTTTAGAAGTTATGTTTGAATACATTTTTATTGCTTTTTTTCACATTATCTCAGGTTTCTAAGACTATTATAGTCACATTGAGTAAAAGACTACTTTTTGCACTTGCAAGATTTAAAAAAGCATATGTTTTGAGTAAAACTCCCAAAGATGCATTATTTCAGGCATTATTAGACATTTTTCATGTGTGGTGTAGGAGTTATGTTTAAATAACTGTCATATTGAGTGTTACAGTATACAGTCATATTGAGTAAAACCTCATTTTTGTATTTGCAAACCATAGAAAAACAACTGTATCTAGTAAAACTCGCATGTATTCAATATCACAGGCATTTTTAGACATTTTGCACGTTTGGATTAGGAATTATGTTGGAATACATTTTTATTGCTTTTTTCGCATTATCTCAGGATTCTAAGTACATTACTGTCAAATTGAGTATCAAATCAAATTTTGTTTTTGCAAACCTTACCAAATGTATTTTTTCAGGAAAACTCTCGAAGATGCATTTTTAAGGCATCATTAGACATTTTGCATGTGTATTTTTGGAGTTATGTTTCAAAAACTGTCATTTTGAGTGTGACCAATATGAGGCCAGTAAAATCTAATATTTGTATTTGTGATTCTTTCCAAAATACCTGATTCTGGTAAAACTTACATAAATTCAATATTAAAGGCTTTTTAAGACAAATTTCATATTTGGTTTTGGAGTTATGATTATAAACCTTTCATATTTAGTATGACAGTTACACTGTTATATTGAATAAAAAAAACTAACTTGAGTCTTTGCAAACCTTAAAAAAAGATCATTTTTCTAGTCCAACTAACAAAAAAACATATCTCTAGCTATTATTAGCCATTTTGCATGTGTTGTTTAAAAGTTATGTTTGAATACATTTTTATTGCTTTTTTCGCATTATCTCAGGATTCTCAGACTGTTATAGTCATATTGAGTAAAAAACTACTTTTTGCATTTGCAAGATTTAAAAAAGCATATGTTTCGAGTAAAACTCCCAAAGATGCATTATTTCAGGCATTATTAGCCATTTTTCATGTGTGGTGTAGGAGTTATGTTTAAATAACTGTCATATTGAGTGTTACAGTATACAGTCATATTGAGTAAAACCTCATTTTTGTATTTGCAAACCATAGAAAAACAACTGTATCTAGTAAAACTCGCATGTATTCAATATCACAGGCATTTTTAGACATTTTGCACGTTTGGATTAGGAATTATGTTGGAATACATTTTTATTGCTTTTTTCGCATTATCTCAGGATTCTAAGTACATTACTGTCAAATTGAGTAAAAAATCAAATTTTGTTTTTGAAAACCTTACCAAATGTTTTTTTTTTTCAGGAAAACTCTCGAAGATGCATTTCTTCAGGAATTATTAGACATTTTGCATGTGTATTTTTGGAGTTATGTTTCAAAAACTGTCATTTTGAGTGTGACCAATATGAGGCCAGTAAAATCTAATATTTGTATTTGTGATTATTTCCAAAATACCTGATTCTGCTAAAACTTACATAAATTCAATGTTAAAGGCTTTTTAAGACAGATTTCACATTTGGTTTTGGAGTTATGATTATAAACCTTTCATATTTAGTATGAAAGTCACACTGTTATATTGAATAAAAAAACTAACCTGTGTCTTTGCAAACCTTACAAAAGATCATTTTTCGAGTACAACTAACCAAAAAACATATCTCTAGGCATTATTAGCCATTTTGCATGTGTTGTTTAGAAGTTATGTTTGAATACATTTTTATTGCTTTTTTCGCATTATCTCAGGATTCTAAGACTATTATAGTCACATTGAGTGAAACACTACTTTTTGCACTTGCAAGATTTAAAAAAAGCATATGTTTCGAGTAAAACTCCCAAAGATGCATTATTTCAGGCATTATTAGACATTTTTCATGTGTGGTGTAGGAGTTATGTTTAAATAACTGTCATATTGAGTGTTACAGTATACAGTCATATTGAGTAAAACCTCATTTTTGTATTTGCAAACCATAGAAAAACAACTGTATCTAGTAAAACTCGCATGTATTCAATATCACAGGCATTTTTAGACATTTTGCACGTTTGGATTAGGAATTATGTTGGAATACATTTTTATTGCTTTTTTCGCATTATCTCAGGATTCTAAGTACATTACTGTCAAATTGAGTAACAAATCAAATTTTGTTTTTGCAAACCTTACCAAATGTTTTTTTTCAGGAAAACTCTCGAAGATGCATTTTTTAAGGCATCATTAGACATTTTGCATGTGTATTTTTGGAATTATGCTTCAAAAACTGTCATTTTGAGTGTGACCAATATGAGGCCAGTAAAATCTAATATTTGTATTTGTGATTCTTTCCAAAATACCTGATTCTGGTAAAACTTACATAAATTCAATATTAAAGGATTTTTAAGACAAATTTCATATTTGGTTTTGGAGTTATCATTATAAACCTTTCATATTTAGTATGACAGTTACACTGTTATATTGAATAAAAAAACTAACTTGTGTCTTTGCAAACCTTACAAAAAAGATCATTTTTCTAGTACAACTAACAAAAAAACATATCTCTAGCTATTATTAGCCATTTTGCATGTGTTGTTTAGAAGTTATGTTTGAATACATTTTTATTGCTTTTTTCGCATTATCTCAGGATTCTCAGACTATTATAGTCATATTGAGTAAAAAACTACTTTTTGCATTTGCAAGATTTAAAAAAGCATACAGTATGTTTCGAGTAAAACTTCCAAAGATGCATTATTTCAGGCATTATTAGACATTTTTCATGTGTGGTGTAGGAGTTATGTTTAAATATCTGTCATATTGAGTGTTACAGTATACAGTCATATTGAGTAAAACCTCATTTTTGTATTTGCAAACCATAGAAAAACAACTGTATCTAGTAAAACTCACATGTATTCAATATCACAGGCATTTTTAGACATTTTGCACGTTTGGATTAGGAATTATGTTGGAATACATTTTTATTGCTTTTTTCGCATTATCTCAGGATTCTAAGTACATTACTGTCAAATTGAGTAACAAATCAAATTTTGTTTTTGCAAACCTTACCAAATGTTTTTTTTTTCAGGAAAACTTTCGAAGATGCATTTCTTCAGGAATTATTAGACATTTTGTATGTGTATTTTTGGAGTTATGTTTCAAAAACTGTCATTTTGAGTGTGACCAATATGAGGCCAGTAAAATCTAATATTTGTATTTGTGATTCTTTCCAAAATACCTGATTCTGCTAAAACTTACATAAATTCAATATTAAAGGCTTTTTAAGACTAATTTCACATTTGGTTTCAGAGTTATGATTATAACCCTTTCATATTTAGTATGAAAGTTACACTGTTATATCGAATAAAAAAACTAACCTGTGTCTTTGCAAACCTTACAAAAGATAATTTTTCGAGTACAACTAACCAAAAAACATATCTCTAGGCATTATTAGCCATTTTGCATGTGTTGTTTAGAAGTTATGTGTGAATACATTTTTATTGCTTTTTTTCGCATTATCTCAGGATTCCAAGTACATTACTGTCAAATTTAGTAACAAATCAAATTTTGTTTTTGCAAACCTTACCAAATGTTTTTTTTTTCAGGAAAACTCTCGAAGTTGCATTTCTTCATGCATTATTAGACATTTTGCATGTGTATTTTTGGAGTTATGTTTCAAAAACTGTCATTTTGAGTGTGACCAATATGAGGCCAGTAAAATCTAATATTTGTATTTGTGATTCTTTCCAAAATACCTGATTCTGCTAAAACTCACATAAATTCAATATCAAAGGCTTATTAAGACAAATTTCATATTTGGTTTTGGAGTTATGATTATAAACCTTTCATATTTAGTATGACAGTTACACTGTTATATTGAATAAAAAAAAACTAACTTCTGTCTTTGCAAACCTTGCAAAAGATCATTTTTCTAGTACAACTAACAAATAAACATATCTCTAGGTATTATTAGCCATTTTGCAATCCACTTTGCATCAAGTTCCTGCATCCAGTGGCCCCCCGCTAAAGTGAATGAGACACCACTGATCCTAACAATTCAGAAAAAATCTGTAAAACAATGGTATTTTTCTGTGGAACCGCCAGCATTGTCACTTCACTAAAAGTGGTTGATCGTAATAATTTGGAAAAACTCTTTAGAATAAAGGTATTTTTCTGCAGAACTGTTTGCATCGTCACTTTATTAAAGGTGGTTGAGCTTAATAATTTAGTAAAAATCTGTAAAATTACGATATTTCACCCCAAAATGTTTCATGAAAATTTCTGTAAATATAATATTTTTGATCATTTTTTGGTTTACAATGTTTTACTTTAGTTTTATGGTTTTTGTTTGGCAGCCGTAGCTGCCAGTAAATGACCGTTTTTTTACAAAAATTATTTTTACAGTGTTTGCAAAGATAAAAGTTAGTTTTTTTATTCAATATAACAGTAAAACTGTCATACTAAATATGAAAGGTTAATAAACATAACTCCAAAACCAAACATGAAATCTGTCTAAAAAAGCCAGTAATATTGACTTTATGTGAGTTTTACCTGAATTAGGTATTTTGGAAAGGTTCACAAATACAAAAATTTGGTTTTACTGGCCTCACATTGGTCACACTCAATAAGACAGTTTTTTAACCATATCTCCAAAAATACACATGCAAAATTACCAAAAAATGCCTGAAGAAATGTATCTTTGTGAGTTTTACTGAATAAAAAAACATTTTGTAAGGTTTGCAAAAACAAAAAGAAATGTTTTACCCAATTTGACAGTAATGTACTTAAAATCCTGAGATAATGCAAAAAGAGCAATAAAAATGTATTCCAACATAATTCCTAATCCAAACGTGCAAAATGTCTAAAAATGCCTGTGATATTGAATCCATGTGAGTTTTACTAGATACAGTTGATTTTCTATGGTTTGCAAATCCAAAAATTAGGTTTTACTCAATATGACTGTATACTGTAAAACTCAATATGACAGTTATTTAAACATAACTCCTACACCACACATTGCTAATAATGCCTAAAATAATGCATCTTTGGGAGTTTTACTCGAAACGATTGCTTTTTTAAATCTGTGCAATGCAAAAAATTGTTGTTTTACTCAATATGACAATAATGTTATTGGAATCCTGAGATAATGCGAAAAAAGCAATAAAAAAGTTTTCAAACACAACTTTTAAACAACACATGCAAAACGGCTAATAATGCCTAGAGATGTGTATCTTTGTTAGTTGTAGTAGAAAAATTATCTTTTGTAAGGTTCACTGTAAAAAAAAAAATCAAATTTTTATGGTTAGTTTACTTAAATTTCTACTGTAATTTTTCAATTTTTTTAGATAGGTTATAAAACTGTAGAATTCATGACATTATCTGTAAATAAACAAACCGCCTGTTATTTTGAATAATATACCAGTAATGACGAACTATGTATATTTCTATTTTTTTACGGAAAAATACCAAATTAATTATACATATTATTTTCTGTTTTCTCAAATTACTTTCAATTTCATGTAAAATTACAGTAATTAACTTTAATTAAATATGTAGCTTGTTATATAAAAGTATTTGTCCATACTAACAATCTAAAAGTTTTATATGTAATTTTAAGGTAAATCAATTTTTTTTAATATTTATGTGTATTTTCACATTCAAGGCAAAAAATATATGTAAACTCTTATAAAAGGTTTATGCTCAAACTAACTATTACATTTTTTTCCCTGTAATATGACATACATGAATGACTGCAAGACATACTTAATCAACAGTCAACAGCCTTACAGATCACACTGACGGTGGCCGTACAAACGACTTTAACAATGTTACAAATATGCGCCACACTGTGGAGCCACATCAAACAAGACTGACAAACACATTTCAGGAGAACATCGTCACCGTAACACAACATTAACACAACAGAAACAATTCCTAGAATTCCATGTGACACAATATACACCCCCACCACCAAACCCCGCCCAGCTCAACCAACGCACGGAGGGGGGCGGTGATGTTTTGGGGCACGGGGTTGGGCGGTAGCGGGATTGTAGCCCGGAAGAGTCAGCGCTGCTTGGGCTTCTGGGTATTTGTTATGTTGTGTTTATGTTTTATTACAGTGAGGATGTTTTCCTGAAATGTGTTTATCATTCTTGTTCGATGTGGGTTCACAGTGTGGTGCATATTTGTAACAGTGTTAAAGTTGTTTGTACAGCCACCGTCAGTGTGACCTGTGTGGCTGTTGGCCAAGTATATCTTGCAGTCGCTTTTCAAATGAACGACAAAACCGTGCTCATCACATGCCTCAAATGGCACGCTGATGATTTGATGAATGAGCGTTCAATAAAACCCACCACGGTATTACGTGTCATATTCGCCCGGCCAAGCTTTGAGTCAACCCTACGTGAGGGTAGTGAAATTCTCGTGGTGAACTGATAGGAATGGTAAGTATGTAGCTAGGGTGGGATAGCCAATCATGAAAGGTTAACCTACTTTGTATCAATTTCCTGCATCCAGTGGGCCCCTGCTAAAGTCAATGAGACACCCTTGATCCTAACAATTCAGAAAAAATCTGTTAAACAATGGTGTTTTTTGGTTGAACCGACAGCATTGTCACTTCACTAAAGGTGGTTAATCGTAATAATTTGGAAAAACTCTGAAGAATAAAGTTTTTTTTTTCTGCGGAACTGTTTGCATCGTCACTTTATTAAAGGTGGTTGATCTTAATAATTTAGTAGAAATCTGTAAAATTACGATATTTCTCCCCAAAACGTTTCATGAAAAGTTTTGTAAATATAATGTTTTTGATCATTATTTGGTTTACAATGTTTTACTTTAATTTTATGGTTTTTGTTTGGCAGCCGTAGCTGCCTGTAAATGCCCGTTTTTTTACATAATTTATTTTTACAGTGTTTGCAAAGATACCATTTTTTTTTATTTAATAATACAGTATAACTGTCATACTAAATATGAAAGGTTCATAAACATAACTCCAAAACCAAACATGAAATCTGTCTGAAAAAGCCTGTAATATTGACTTTATGTGAGTTTTACCTGAATTAAGTATTTTGGAAAGGTTCACAAATACAAACATTTGGTTTTACTGGCCACACATTGGTCACACTGAATAAGACAGTTTTTGAACCATATCTCCAAAAATACACATGCAAAATTACAAAAAAATGCCTGAAGAAATGTATCTTTGTGAGTTTTACTGGAAAAAAAAACATTTTGTAAGGTTTGCAAAAACAAAAAGAAATGTTTTGTAATGTTAATGTAATTTTAAGGTAAATTATTTTTTTTTAATATTTATGTGTATTTTCACATTCAAGGCAAAAAATATATGTAGTCTCTTATAAAAGGTTTATGCTCAAACTAACATTTACATTTTTTACCCTGTAATATGACATACATGAGTGACTGCAAGACATACTTAATCAACAGTCAACAGCCTTACATATCACACTGACGGTGGCCGTACAAACAACTTTAACAATGTTACAAATATGCGCCACATTGTGCAGCCACATCAAACAAGAATGACAAACGCATTTCAGGAGAACATCTTCATCGTAACACAACATTAACACAACAGAAACAAAACCCAGAATTCCATGTGTTACAATATACACCCCCACCACCTAGACCCGCCCACCTCAACCAACACATGGAGGGGGGCGGTGATGTTTTGGGGCGCGGGGTTGGGTGTTAGCAGGGGTGTAGCCCGGAAGAGTCAGCGCTGCATGGGCTTGTGGGTATGTGTTATGTTATGTTGTGTTTATGTTTTGTTACAGTGAGGGTGTTTTCCTGAAATGTGTTTATCATTCTTGTTCGATGTGGATTCACAGTGTGGTGCATATTTTGTAACAGTGTTAAAGTTGTTTGTACAGCCACCAGCAGTGTGACCTGTGTGGCTGTTGACCAAGTATGTTTTGCAGTCACTATCACGTGCATGACAATACCATGCACATCACACTCATCAGTAGGCATGCTGATGATTTGGTGAATGAGCGTATAAAAAGTCAACCGGACAGACTTTGGGTCAATCCTACATGACGGTCAGTAACATTTTCACAGTGAAAAGGTAGGATCGGTAAGTATGTTGCTAGGGTGGGGTAGCCATTCATGCAAGGTGAATCCACTTTGCATCAAGTTCCTGCATCCAGTGGCCCCCCCTAAAGTCAATGAGACAACCCTGATCCTAACAATTCAGAAAAAATCTGTAAAACAATGGCATTTTTCTGTGGAACCGCCAGCATTGTCACTTCACTAAAAGTGGTTGATCGTAATAATTTGGAAAAACTCTTTAGAATAAAGGTATTTTTCTGCAAAACTGTTTGCATCGTCACTTTATTAAAGGTGGTTGATCTTAATAATTTAGTAAAATTCTGTAAAATTACGATATTTCACCCCAAAACGTTTCATGAAAATTTCTGTAAATATATTTTTGATCATTATTTGGTTTACAATGTTTTACTTTAGTTTTATGGTTTTTGTTTGGCAGCCGTAGCTGCCAGTAAATGACCGTTTTTTTTACAAAATGTATTTTTACAGTGTTTGCAAAGATAAAAGTTTGTTTTTTTATTCAATATAACATTAAAACCGTCATACTAAATATGAAAGGTTAATAAACATAACTCCAAAACCAAACATGAAATCTGTCTAAAAAAGCCTGTAATATTGACTTTATGTGAGTTTTACCTGAATTAGGTATTTTGGAAAGGTTCACAAATACAAAAATTTGGTTTTACTGGCCTCACATTGGTCACACTCAATAAGATAGTTTTTGAACCCTATCTCCAAAAATACACATGCAAAATTACAAAAAAATGCCTGAAGAAATGTATCTTTGTGAGTTTTACTGAATAAAAAAAATATTTTGTAAGGTTTGCAAAAACAAAAAGAAATGTTTTACCTAATTTGACAGTAATGTACTTAAAATCCTGAGATAATGCAAAAAGAGCAATAAAAATGTATTCCGACATAATTCCTAATCCAAATGTGCAAAATGTCTAAAAATGCCTGTGATATTGAATCCATGTGAGTTTTACTAGATACAGTTGATTTTCTATGGTTTGCAAATCCAAAAATTAGGTTTTACTCAATATGACTGTATACTGTAACACTCAATATGACAGTTATTTAAACATAACTCCTACACCACACAGGGCTAATAATGCCTGAAATAATGCATCTTTGGGAGTTTTACTCGAAACGATTGCTTTTTTAAATCTGTGCAATGCAAAAAATTGTTGTTTTACTCAATATGACAATAATGTTATTGGAATCCTGAGATAATGCGAAAAAAGCAATAAAAAAGTTTTCAAACACAACTTTTAAACAACACATGCAAAAAGGCTAATAATGCCTAGAGTTGTGTATCTTTGTTAGTTGTAGTAGAAAAATGATCTTTTGTAAGGTTCACTGTAAAAAAAAAAATAATTAATTTTTATGGTTAGTTTACTCTAAATTTCTACTGTAATTTTTAAATTTTTTTAGATAGGTTATAAAACTGTAGAATTCATGACATTATCTGTAAATAAACAAACCGCCTGTTATTTTGAATGATATACCAGTAATGACGAACTATGTATATTCCTATTTTTTTACAGAAAAATACCAAATTAATTATACATATTATTTTCTGTTTTCTCAAATTACTTTCAATTTCATTAAAAATTACAGTAATTAACTTTAATTAAATATGTAGCTTGTTATATAAAAGTATTTGTCCATACTAACAATCTAAAAGTTTTATATGTAATTTTAAGGTAAATCAAATGTTTTAAATATTTATGTGTATTTTCAAATTCAAGGCGAAAAATATATGTAGCCTCTTATAAAAGGTTTATGCTCAAACTAACTATTACATTTTTTTCCCTGTAATATGACATACATGAATGACTGCAAGACATACTTAAACAACAGTCAACAGCCGTACAGATCATACTGACGGTGGCCGTATAAACAACTTTAACAATGTTACAAATATGCGCCACACTGTGGAGCCACATCAATCAAGACTGACAAACACATTTCAGGAGAACATCGTCACCGTAACACAACATTAACACAACAGAAACAATTCCTAGAATTCCATGTGTTACAATATACACCCCCACCACCTAACCCCGCCCAGCTCAACCAACGCACGGAGGGAGGCGGTGATGTTTTTGGGCACGGGGTTGGGTGGTAGCGGGATTGTAGCCCGGAAGAGTCAGCGCTGCTTGGGCTTCTGGGTATTTGTTATGTTGTGTTTATGTTTTATTACAGTGAGGATGCTTTCCTGAAATGTGTTTATCATTCTTGTTCGATGTGGGTTCACTGTGTGGTGCATATTTGTAACAGTGTTAAAGTTGTTTGTACAGCCACCGTCAGTGTGACCTGTGTGGCTGTTGACCAAGTATATCTTGCAGTCACTATCAAATGCACAACAATACCGTGCACATCACATGTCTCAATTGGCACGCTTATGATTTGGTGAATGAGCGTACAAAAAAAGCCCACCGCGGTACTACTTGTCATATTCGCCCTGCCAAGCTTTGAGTCAATCCTATATGAGGGTAGTGAAATTATCGGGGTGAAATGGTGGGATTGGTAAGTACGTTGCTAGGTTGGGACAGCGATTCATGCAAGGTTAACCCACTTTGTATCAATTTCCTGCATCCAGTGGCCCACCGGTAAAGTGAATGAGACACCCCTGATCCTAACAATTCAGAAAAAATCTGTTAAACAATGGTATTTTTCTGTGGAACCGCCAGCTTTGTCACTTCACTAAAGGTGATTGATCGTAATAATTTGGAAAAACTCTTTAGAATAAAAGGTATTTTTCTGCAGAACTGTTTGCATTGTCACTTTATTAAAGGTGGTTGATCTTAATAATTTTGTAAAAATCTGTAAAATTACGATATTTCTCCCCAAAACATTTCATGAACATTTCTGTAAATATAATGTTTTTGATCATTATTTGGTTTACAATGTTTTACTTTAATTTTATGGTTTTTGTTTGGCAGCCGTAGCTGCCATAAATGACCGTTTTTTTACAGAATTTATTTTTACAGTTTTTTCAAAGATACAAGTTTTTTTTTTTATTCGATATAACAGTATTACTGTCATACTAAATATGAAAGGTTCATAAACATAACTCCAAAACCAAACATGAAATCTGTCTAAAAAAGCCTGTAATATTGACTTTATGTGAGTTTTACCTGAATTAGGTATTTTGGAAAGGTTCACAAATACAAAAATTTGGTTTTACTGGCCTCACATTGGTCACACTCAATAAGACAGTTTTTGAACCATATCTCCAAAAATACACATGCAAAATTACAAAAAAATGTCTGAAGAAATGTATATTTGTGCGGTTTACTGGAAAAAAAACATTTTGTAAGGTTTACAAAAACAAAAAGAAATGTTTTACCCAATTTGACAGTAATGTACTTAAAATCCTGAGATAATGCAAAAAGAGCAATAAAAATGTATTCCAACATAATTCCTAATCCAAACGTGCAAATTGTCTAAAAATGCCTGTGATATTGAATCCATGTGAGTTTTACTAGATACAGTTGCTTTTCTATGGTTTGCAAATACAAAAATTAGGTTTTATTCAATATGACTGTATACTGTAACACTCAATATGACAGTTACTTAAACATAACTCCTACACCACACATGAAAAATGGCTAATAATGCCTGAAATAATGCATCTTTGGGAGTTTTACTCGAAACGATTGCTTTTTTAAATCTTTGCAATGCAAAAAATTGTTGTTCTACTCAATATGACTATAATGTTCTTAGAATCCTAAGATAATACAAAAAAGCAATAAAAAATTTTTCAAACATAACTTCTATAAAACACTTGCAAAATGGCTAATATTGCCTAGAGACATGTATTTTCGTTAGTTGTAGTAGAAAAATGATCTTTTGTGAGGTTCAAAAAGACTCAAGTTAGTTTTTTTATTCAATATAACAGTGTAACTGTCATACTAAATATGAAAGGTTTATAATCTTAACTCCAAAACCATATAAGAAATTTCTCTAAAAAAAGTCTGTAATATTGAATTTATGTGAGTTTTAGAAGAATCAGTCATTTTGGAAAAGTTCACAAATACAAAAATTAGGTTTTACTGGCCTCATATTGATCACACTCAAAATGACAATTTTGAAACATAACATAAAATATGCATGCAAAATGTCTAATAATGCCTGAAGAAATGTATCTTTGAGAGTTTTCCTGGAAAAAAAACATTTGGTAAGGTTTGAATAAACAAAAAGTACTTTTTTACTAAATTTGACTGTAAATCACTTAGAATCCTGAGATAATACGAAAAAAAGCAATACAAATGTATTCCAACATAATTCCCAATCCAAACGTGCAACATGTCTAAAAAGGCCTGTGATATTCAATAAATGTGAGTTGTACTAGATACACTTGTTTTTCTATAATTTGCAAATACAAATTTAGGTTTTACTCAATATGAATGTATACTGTAACACTAAATATGACAGTTATTTAAACATAATTCCTAGACCACACATGAAAAATGACTAATAATGCCTGAAATAATGCATGGTTGTGAGTATTACTCTAAACATGTGCTTTTTTAAATGTTGCAAATGCAAAATGTATTTTTTTACTCAATATGACTATAATGTTCTTTGAATTCTGAGATAATGCGAAAAAAAGCAATAAAATTGTATTCAAACATAACTTCCAAACAACACATGCAAAATGGCTAATAATGACGAGAGATATGAATTTTTGTTGGATGTACTAGAAAAATTATCTTTTGTAAGGTTATCAAAGACACAAGTTAGTTTTTTTTGTTCAATATAACAGTATAACTGTCATACTAAATATGAAAGGTTTAAAATCATAACTCCAAAACCAAACATTAAATCTTCCTAAAAAAAGCCTGTAATATTGAATGTATGTTAGTTTTAGCAGAATCATGTATTTTGGAAAGGTTCACACATACAAAAATTGGGTTTTACCGGCCTCATATTGGTCACACTCATAATGACAATTTTGAAACATAACTCCAAAAGTAGAAATGTAAAATGTCTAATAATACCTGAAGAAATGTATCTTTGAGAGTTTTCCTGAAAAAAAATATTTGGTAAGGTTTGCAAAAAAAAAAAAAAATTTTTTTACTAAATTTGACAGTAATGTACTTAGAATCCTGAGAAAATAAAAAAAAAAGCAATACAAATGTATTCCAACATAATTCCTAATCCAAACTGGCAAAATGTCTAAACATGCCTGTGGTAATGAAAAATGTGAGTTTTTTTTCTATAGTTTGCAAATAAAAAAATGAGATATTACTCAATATGACTGTATACTGTAACACTCAATATGACAGTTATTTAAACATAACTCCTACACCACACATGAAAAATGGCTAATAATGCCTGAAATAATGCATCTTTGGGAGTTTTACTCGAAACATATGCTTTTTTAAATATTGCAAATGAAAAAAGTATTTTTTTACTCAATATGACTATAATAGTCTTAGAATCCTGAGCTACATCCAGCGGCCTGTGAAGCAGAGGAGTCTAGTAGCAGCGGGGGCCGTCTACGGAGCAGACGCCAGCGGTGTGATCGGAAATGCGGATGTCGAGCGGGGCTAAAAACAAAGCAGAAGGCTAATCCCCACAGAACACCACTTCCCTCCATCCTGAAGACGGATTTAAATGGAAAATGCGAGACTACTGGTCTGGGTAAGGAGTCAGTTAAATTAGAACACGTTTTTTCTGCTTTGAGTGTTTCAGAGTTGGACATGTGTTTTACTGAGGTGGCTAACTATGATGCGTGCAGTTTATCAAAGCAACAAACAAACAATCGGAAAATCCCCGTTACTGAGGTGGCTAACCATGATGCGTGCAGTTTATCAAAGCAACAATCAAACAATCGGAAAATTCCTGTCGTATCAATTCCTAGATATGGTCGTAACTATACTAAATGCACTGGGCATAATAAACACAACATCGTTAATATTGCTACTACGGATAATTTGATCAAAAACTCCCTAAAACAGCCCACTACCTATAATATAGGTTTTTTAAACATAAGATCATTGTCTCCCAAAACGTTATTAATTAATGATATTATCAGAGACAACAATCTTAACGTCATCGGTCTCAGCGAAACCTGGCTTAAACCAAATAACTTTTTTGCGCTAAATGAGGCATGTCCTCCTAACTTTACACATGCGCATATTGCCCGTCCGCTTAAAAGGGGTGGGGGGGTCGCACTAATATACAACGAAAACTTTAACCTTAGTCCTAACATAAATAATAAATATAAATCGTTTGAGGTGCTTACTATGAAGTCTGTCACACCGCTGCCTCTACACCTGGCTGTTATCTACCGCCCCCCAGGGCCCTATTCGGACTTTATCAATGAATTCTCAGAGTTCGTTGCTGATCTAGTGACACACGCCGATAATAAAATCATAATGGGGGACTTTAATATCCATATGGCACCATTCCCAAAGTATGTGGGCTCTATTGATAACCTCACTAACAACTTTAACGACACCCTGCGCGAAACCATTGATAACATAGGACCGCTAAAGTTAAAAAAGGCTCCAAAAAAGCGCACCCCGTGGTTTACAGAAGAAACTAGAGCTCAGAAATTATTATGTAGAAAGCTGGAACGCAAATGGCGCACGACTAAACTTGAGGTGCACCATCAAGCATGGAGTGATGGTTTAATAACTTATAAACGCATGCTTACCTTAGCTAAAGCTAAATATTACTCAAATCTCATCCACCGTAATAAAAACGATCCTAAATTTTTGTTTAGTACGGTAGCATCGCTAACCCAACAAGGGACCCCTTCCAGTAGCTCAACCCACTCAGCTGATGACTTTATGCAATTCTTTAGTAAGAAAATTGAAGTCATTAGAAAGGAGATTAAAGACAATGCGTCCCAGCTACAACGGGGTTCTATTAACACTGATACGATGGTATACACGGCGGATACTGCCCTCCAAAATAGTTTCTCTCGTTTTGAGGAAATAACATTAGAGGAATCGTTACAACGTGTAAATGGAATAAAACACACAACATGTTTACTTGACCCTCTTCCTGGGAAACTGATCAAGGAGCTCTTTGTATTATTAGGTCCATCAGTGCTAAATATTATAAACTTATCACTCTCCTCGGGCACTGTTCCCCTAGCATTCAAAAAAGCGGTTATTCATCCTCTTCTTAAAAGACCTTACCTCGATCCTGACCTCATGGTAAACTACCGACCGGTGTCTCACCTTCCCTTTATTTCAAAAATCCTTGAAAAAATTGTTGCGGAGCAGTTAAATGAACACTTAGCGTCTAACAATCTATGTGAAACCTTTCAATCCGGTTTCAGAGCAAATCACTCCACGGAGACAGCCCTCGCAAAAATGACTAATGATCTATTGCTAACGATGGATTCTGATGCGTCATCTATGTTGCTGCTCCTCGATCTTAGCGCTGCTTTCGATACCGTCGATCATAATATTTTATTAGAACGTATCAAAACACGAATTGGTATGTCAGACTTAGCCCTGTCTTGGTTTAACTCTTATCTTACTGATAGGATGCAGTGTGTCTCCCGTAACAATGTGACCTCGGACTACGTTAAGGTAACGTGTGGAGTTCCCCAGGGTTCGGTCCTTGGCCCTGCACTCTTCAGCATCTACATGCTGCCGCTAGGTGACATCATACGCAAATACGGTGTTAGCTTTCACTGTTATGCTGATGACACCCAACCCTACATGCCCCTAAAGCTGACCAACACGCCGGATTGTAGTCAGCTGGAGGCGTGTCTTAATGAAATTAAACAATGGATGTCCGCTAACTTTTTGCAACTCAATGCCAAAAAAACGGAAATGCTGATTATCGGTCCTGCTAGACACCGAACTCTATTTAATAATACAACTCTAACATTTGACAACCAAACAATTAAACAAGGCGACACGGTAAAGAATCTGGGTATTATCTTCGACCCAACTCTCTCCTTTGAGGCACACATTAAAAGCGTTACTAAAACGGCCTTCTTTCATCTCCGTAATATCGCTAAAATTCGCTCCATTCTGTCCACTAAAGACGTTGAGATCATTATCCATGCGTTTGTTACGTCTCGCCTCGACTACTGTAACGTATTATTTTCGGGTCTCCCCATGTCTAGCATTAAAAGATTACAGTTGGTACAAAATGCGGCTGCTAGACTTTTGACAAGAACAAGAAAGTTTGATCACATTACGCCTGTACTGGCTCACCTGCACTGGCTTCCTGTGCACTTAAGATGTGACTTTAAGGTTTTACTACTTACGTATAAAATACTACACGTTCTAGCTCCATCCTATCTTGCCGATTGTATTGTACCATATGTCCCGGCAAGAAATCTGCGTTCAAAGGACTCCGGCTTGTTAGTGATTCCCAAAGCCCAAAAAAAGTCTGCGGGCTACAGAGCGTTTTCCGTTCGGGCTCCAGTACTCTGGAATGCCCTCCCGGTAACAGTTCGAGATGCCACCTCAGTAGAAGCATTTAAGTCTCACCTTAAAACTCATTTGTATACTCTAGCCTTTAAATAGACTCCCTTTTTAGACCAGTTGATCTGCCGTTTCTTTTCTTTTTCTTCTATGTCCCACTCTCCCTTGTGGAGGGGGTCCGGTCCGATCCGGTGGCCATGTACTGCTTGCCTGTGTATCGGCTGGGGACATCTCTGCGCTGCTGAACCGCCTCCGCTTGGGATGGTTTCCTGCTGGCTCCACTGTGAACGGGACTCTCGCTGCTGTGTTGGATCCGCTTTGGACTGGACTCTCGCGACTGTGTTGGATCCATTGTGGATTGAACTTTCACAGTATCATGTTAGACCCGCTCGACATCCATTGCTTTCCTCCTCTCTAAGGTTCTCATAGTCATTATTGTCACCGACGTCCCACTGGGTCATTATTGTCACCGATGTCCCACTGGGTGTGAGTTTTCCTTGCCCTTATGTGGGCCTAACGAGGATGTCGTGGTGGTTTGTGAAGCCCTTTGAGACACTAGTGATTTAGGGCTATATAAGTAAACATTGATTGATTGATTGATTGATTGATAATGCGAAAAAGGAATAAAAATGTATTCAAACATAACTTCTAAACAACACATGCAAAATGGCTAATAATGCCTAGAGATATGTTTTTTTGTTAGTTGTACTAGAAAAATGATCATTTGCAAGGTTTGCAAAGACACAAGTTAGTTTTTTTATTCAATATAACAGTGTAACTGTCATAATAAACATGAAAGGTTTATAATCATAACTCCAAAACCAAACATGAAATTTGTCTAAAAAATTCTGTAATATTGAATATATGTGAGTTTTAGCAGAATCAGGTATTTTGGAAAGAATCACAAATACAAAAATTTCGTTTTACTGGCCTCATATTGGTCACACTCAAAATGACAGTTTTTGAAACATAACTCCAAAAATAGACATGCAAAATGTCTAATAATGCCTGAAGAAATGCATCTTTGAGAGGTTTCCTAAAAAAAAAACATTTGGTAAGGTTTGCAAAAAAAAATTAATTTGTTACTCAATTTGACAGTAATGTACTTAGAATCCTGAGATAATGCGAAAAAAGCAATAAAAATGTATTCCAATATAATTCTAAATCCAAACGTGCAAAATGTCTAAAAATGCCTGTGATATTGAATACATGTGAGTTTTACTAGATACAGTTGTTTTTTCATGGTTTGCAAATACAAAAATGAGGTTTTACTCAATATGACTGTATACTGTAACACTCAATATGACAGTTATTTAAACATAACTCCTACACCACACATGAAAAATAGATAATAATGCCTGAAATAATGCATCTTTGGGAGTTTTACTCGAAACATATGCTTTTTTTAAATCTTGCAAGTGCAAAAAGTAGTTTTTTAGTCAATGTGACTATAATAGTCTTACAATCCTGAGATAAATCGAAAAAAGCAATAAAAATGTATTCAAACATAACTTCTAAACAACACATGCAAAATGGCTAATAATGCCTAGAGATATGTTTTTTTGTTAGTAGTACTAGAAAAATGATCTTTTGTAAGGTTTGCAAAGACACAAGTTAGTTTTTTTATTCAATATAACAGTGTAACTGTCATACTAAATATGAAAGGTTTATAATCATAACTCCAAAACCAAATATGAATTTTTTCTTAAAAACCCTTTAATATTGAATTTATGTAAGTTTTAACAGAATCAGGTATTTTGGAAAGGTTCACAAATAAAAATATTAGATTTGACTGGCCTCATATTGGTCACAATCAAAATGACAGTTTTTGAAACATAACTCCAAAAATACACATGCAAAATGTCTAATAATGCCTGAAGAAATGCATCTTTGAGAGTTTTCCAGAAAAAAAACATTTGGTAAGGTTTGCAAAAACAAAATTTGATTTGTTACTCAATTTGACAGTAATGTACTTAGAATCCTGAGATAATGCGAAAAAAACAATAAAAATGTATTCCTACATAATTCCTAATCCAAACGTGCAAAATATCTAAAAATGCCTGTGATATTGAATACTTGTGAGTTTTACTAGATACAGTTGTTTTTCTATGGTTTGCAAATACAAAAATGAGGTTTTACTCAATATGACTGTATACTGTAACACTCAATATGACAGTTATTTAAACATAACTCCTACACCACACATGAAAAATGGCTAATAATGCCTGAAATAATGCATCTTTGAAGTTTTACTCGAATAATATGCTTTTTTTAAATCTTGCAAATGCAAAAAGTAGTTTTTTACTCAATATGACTATAATAGTCTTAGAATCCTGAGAAAATACGAAAAAAGCAATAAAAATGTATTCAAACATAACTTCTAAGCAACACATGCAAAATGGCTAATAATGCCTAGAGATATGTTTTTTTTGTTAGTTGTACTGGAAAAATGATCTTTTGTAAGGTTTGCAAAGACACAAGTTAGTTTTTTATTCAATATAACAGTGTAACTGTCATACTAAATATGAAAGGTTTATAATCATAACTCCAAAACCAAATATGAAATTTGTCTTAAAAAGCCTTTAATGTTGAATTTATGTAAGTTTTACCAGAATCAGGTATTTTGGAAAGAATCACAAATACAAATATTAGATTTTACTGACCTCGTATTGGTCACACTCAAAATGACAGTTTTTGAAACATAACTCCAAAAATACAAATGCAAAATGTCTAAAAATGCCCGAAGAAAAGCATATTCGAGAGTTTTCCAGAAAAAAAACATTTGGTAAGGTTTGCAAAAACAAAATTTGATTTGTTACTCAATTTGACAGTAATGTACTTAGAATCCTGAGATAATGCGAAAAAAGCAATAAAAATGTATTCAAACATAATTCCTAATCCAAACGTGCAAAATGTCTAAAAATTCCTGTGCTATTGAATACATGTAAGTTTTACTAGATACAGTTGTTTTTCAATGGTTTGCAAATACAAAAATGAGGTTTTACTCAATATGACTGTATACTGTAACACTCAATATGACAGTTATTTAAACATAACTCCTACACCAAACATGAAAAATGGCTAATAATGCCTGAAATAATGCATCTTTGGGAGTTTTACTCGAAACATATGCTTTTTTAAATCTTGCAAATGCAAAAAGTAGTTTTTTACTCAATATGACTATAATAGTCTTAGAATCCTGAGATAATGCGAAAAAAGCAATAAAAATGTATTCAAACATAACTTCTAAACAACACATACAAAATGGCTAATAATGCCTAGAGATATGTTTTTTTGTTAGTTGTACTAGAAAAATGATCTTTTGTAAGGTTTGCAAAGACACAAGTTAGTTTTTTTATTCAATAAAACAGTGTAACTGTCATACTAAATATGAAAGGTTTATAATCATAACTCCAAAACCAAATATGAAATTTGTCTTAAAAAGCCTTTAATATTGAATTCATGTAAGATTTAGCAGAATCAGGTATTTTGGAAAGAATCACAAATACAAATATTAGATTTTACTGGCCTCATATTGGTCACACTCAAAATGACAGTTTTTGAAACATAACTCCAAAAATACACATGCAAAATGTCTAATAATGCCTGAAGAAATGCATCTTCGAGAGTTTTCCTGAAAAAAAAACATTTGGTAAGGTTTGCAAAAACAAAATTTGATTTGTTACTCAATTTGACAGTAATGTACTTAGAATCCTGAGATAATGCGAAAAAAGCAATAAAAATGTATTCCAGTATAATTCCTAATCCAAACGTGCAAAATGTCTAAAAATGCCTGTGATATCGAATATATGTGAGTTTTACTAGATACAGTTGTTTTTCAATGGTTTGCAAATACAAAAATGAGGTTTTACTCAATATGACTGTATACTGTAACACTCAATATGACAGTTATTTAAACATAACTCCTACACCACACATGAAAAATGGCTAATAATGCCTGAATTAATGCATCTTTGGGAGTTTTACTCGAAACATATGCTTTTTTAAATCTTGCAAATGCAAAAAGTAGGTTTTTACTCAATAAGACTATAGTAGTCTTAGAATCATGAGATAATGCAAAAAAAGCAATAAAAATGTATTCAAACATAACTTCTAAACAACACATTCAAAATGGCTAAAAATAGCTAGAGATATGTTTTTTTGTTAGTTGTACTAGAACAATGATCTTTTGTAAGGTTTGCAAAGACACAAGTTAGTTTTTTATTCAATATAACAGTGTAACTGTCATACTAAATATGAAGGGTTTATAATCATAACTCCAAAACCAAATATGAAATTTGTCTTAAAAAGCCTTTAATATTGAATTTATGTAAGTTTTACCAAAATCAGGTATTTTGGAAAGAATCACAAATACAAATATTATATTTTACCCCGCCTTCCGCCCGATTGTAGCTGAGATAGGCGCCAGCACCCCCCGCGACCCCGAAAGGGAATAAGCGGTAGAAAATGGATGGATGGATATTTTACTGGCCTCATATTGGTCACACTCAAAGAAACAGTTTTTGAAACATAACTCCAAAAATACACATGCAAAATGTCAAATAATGCCGGAAGAAATGCATCTTCGAGAGTTTTCCTGAAAAAAAAACATCTGGTAAGGTTTGCAAAAACAAAATTTGATGTGTTACTCAATTTGACAGTAATGTACTTAGAATCCTGAGATAATGCGAAAAAAGCAATAAAAATGTATTCCAACATAATTCCTAATCCAAACGTGCAAAATGTCTAAAAATGCCTGTGATATTGAATACATGTGAGTTTTACTAGATACAGATGTTTTTCTATGGTTTGCAAATACAAAAATGAGGTTTTACTCAATATGACTGTATACTGTAACACTCAATATGACAGTTATTTAAACAAAACTCCTACACCACACATGATAAATAGCTAATAATGCCTGAAATAATGCATCTTTGGGAGTTTTACTCGAAACATATGCTTTTTTAAATCTTGCAAGTGCAAAAAGTAGTTTTTTACTCAATGTGACTAAAATAGTCTTAGAATCCTGAGATAATGCGAAAAAAGCAATAAAAATGTATCCAAACATAACTTCTAAACAACACATGCAAAATAGCTAATAATCACTAGAGATATGTTTTTTTGTTAGTTGTACTAGAAAAATGATCTTTTGTAAGGTTTGCAAAGACACAACTTAGTTTTTTTATTCAATATAACAGTGAAACTATCATACTAAATATGAAAGGTTTATAATCATAACTCCAAAACCAAATATGAAATTTGTCTTAAAAAGCCTGTAATATTGAATTTATGTAAATTTTACCAGAATCAGGTATTTTGGAAAGACTCACAAATACAAATATTATATTTTACTGGCCTCATGTTGGTCACACTCAAAATGACAGTTTTGGAAACATAACTCCAAAAATACACATGCCAAATGTCAAATAATGCCTGAAGAAATGCATCTTTGAGAGTTTTCCTGAAAAAAAAAAAAAATTGGTGAAGTTTGCAAATATTTTTTTTATTTTTTACTCAATTTGACGGCAATGTACATAGGATCCTGAGATAATGCGAAAAAAGCAATAAAATCTATTCAAGCATAATTCCTAATCCAAACATGCAAAATGTCTAAAAATGCCTGTGATATTGAATACTTGTGAGTTTTACTAGATACAAATGTTTTTCTATGGTTTGCAAATACAAATATGAGGTTTTACTCAATATGACTGTATAATGTAACACTCAATATGACAGTTATTTAAACATAACTCCTACACCACACATGAAAAATGGCTAATAATGCATGAAATAATGCATCTTTGGGAGTTTTACTCGAAACATATGCTTTTTTAAATCTTGCAAATGCAAAAAGTAGTTTTTTACTCAATATGACTATAATAGTCTTACAAATCCTAAGATAATGCGAAAAAAGCAAAAAAAATGTATTCAAACATAACTTCTAAACAACACATGCAAAATGGCTAATAATGCCTAGAGATATGTTTTTTGGTTAGTTGTACTAGAAAAATGATCTTTTGTAAAGTTTGCAAAGACATAAGATAGTTTTTTTATTTAATATAACAGTATAACTGACATACTAAATATGAAAGGTTTATAATCATAACTCCAAAACCAAATATAAAATTTGACTTAAAAAGCCTGTAATTTTGAATTTATGTGAGTTTTACCGGAATCAGGTATTTTGGAAAGGTTCACAAATACAAATATCAGGTTTTACTGGCCTTCATATTGGTCAAATTCAAAATGTCAGTTTTTGAAACATAACTCCAAAAATACACATGCGAAATGTCTAATAATACCTGAAGAAATGCATCTTTGAGACTTTTCCTGAAAAATAAAAAAAAATGGTTGGGTTTTCAAAAACAAAAAAGTATTTTTTTTACTCAATTTGACAGTAATGTACTTAGAATCCTGAGATAATGCGAAAAAAGCAAAAAAAATGTATTCCAACATAATTCCTAATCCAAACTCGCAAAATGTGTAAAAATGCCTGTGATATTGAAAACACGCGAGTCTTACTAAATACCGTTGTTTTTCTATTGTTTGCAAATACACAATTGAGGTTTTACTCAATATGACTGTATACCGTAACACACAATATGACAGTTATTTAAACATGAGTCCTACACCACACAATAAAAATGGCTAATAATGACTGAAATAATGCATCTTTGGGAGTTTTACTCGAAACATATCCTTTTTTAAATCTTGCAAATGCAAAATGTAGTTTTTTACTCAATATGACTATAATGTTCTTAGAATCCTGAGATAATGCGAAAAAAGCAATAAAAATGTATTCAAACATAATTCCTAAACAACACATGCAAAATGGCTAATAATGCCTAGAGATATGTATTTTTGTTAGTTGTACTAGAAAAATGATCTGTTGTAAGGTTTGCAAAGACATAAGTTAGTTTTTATATTCAATATAACAGTATAACTGTCATAATAAATATGAAAGGTTTATAATCATAACTCCAAAACCAAATATGAAATTTGTCTTAAAAAGCCTTTAATATTGAATGTATGTGAGTTTTACCAGAATCAGGTATTTTGGAAAGGTTCACAAATGCAAAAATTAGGTTTTACTGGCCTCATATTGGTGATACTCAAAATGAACGTTTTTGAAACATAACTCCAAAAGTAGAAATGCAAAATGTCTAATAATGCGTGAAGAAATGTATCTTTGAGACTTTTATTGGAAAAAAAAAAAAATTTGGTAAGGCTTGCAAAAATAAATTTGAGTTATTTTACTAAATTTGACAGTAATGTACTTAGAATCCTGAGATGATGCGAAAAAAGCAATAAAAATAAATTCCAACAAAATTCCTAATCCAAACGTGCAAAATGTCTAAAAATGACTGTGATATTGAATATTGTGAGTCTTACTAAATACAGTTGTTTTTCTATGGTTTGCAAATACACAATTTAGGTTTTACTCAATACGACTGTATACTCTATCACACAATATGACAGTTATTTAAACATAACTCCTACACCACACATGAAAAATGGCTAATAATGCCTGAAATAATGCATCTTTGGGAGTTTTACTCGAAACATATGCTTTTTTAAATTTTGCAAATGCAAAAAGTAGTTTTTACTCAATATGACTGTAATAGTCTTACAATCCTGACATAATGCTAAAAAAAGCAATAAAAATGTATTCAAACATAACTTCTAAACAACACATGCAAAATGGCTAATAATGACTAGAGATATGTATTTTTGTTAGTTGTACTAGAAAAATGATATTTTGTTAGGTTTGCAAAGACATAAATTTTTTTTTTATTTCAATATAACATTATAACTGTCATACTAAATATGAAAGGTTTATAATCATAACTCCAAAACTAAACACAATTAGTTTCTAAAAAAAAGCCTGTAATATTGAATGTATGTGAGTTTTAGCAGATTCAGGTATTTTGGAAAGGTTCACAAATACAAAAATTAGGTTTTACTGGCCTCATATTGGTGATACTCAAAATGACCGTTTTTTTTAACATAACTCCAAAAGTAGAAATGTAAAATGTCTAATAATGCCTAAAGAAATGCATCTTTTAGAGTTTTCCCTGAAAAAAAAACATTTGGTAGGGTTTGCAAAAACAAAAAGTAATGTTTTACTCAATTTAACAATAATGTACTTAGAATCCTGAGATAATGCGAAAAAAGCAATAAAAATGTATTCCAACACAATTCCTAATCCAAACGTGCAAAATGTCTAATGTCTTACTCGGAACATATGCTTTTTTAAATCTTGCAAATGCAAAAAGTAGTGTTTTACTCAATATGACTATAATGTTCTTAGAATCCTGAGATAATGCGAAAAAGCAATACAAAAGTTTTCAAACATATTTTTCAAACAACACATGCAAAACGGCTAATAATTCCTAGAGATGTGTATCTTTGTTAGTTGTAGTAGAAAAATGATCTTTTGTAGGGTTCACTGGGAAAACAAAATCCTATTTGTATGGTTAGTTTACTCTAAATTTCGACTATAATTTTTAAATTTTTTTAAATAGGTTTTAAATCTGTAGAATTGAAGACATTATCTGTAAATAAAAAAAAAAATGCCTGTTATTTTAAGTAATATGCCAGTAATGACAAACTATGTATATTCCTTTTTTTTTTACAGAAAAATACCAAATTATTTATACATATTATTTTCTGTTTTCTCAAATTACTTTCAATTTCATGTAAAATTACAGTAATTAACTTTAATTAAATATGTAGCTTGTTATAAAAAAGTATTTGTTCATACTAACAATCTAACAGTTTTATATGTAATTTTAAGGTAAATCAAATTTTTTCAATATTTATGTGTATTTTCACATTCAAGTCGAAAAATATATGTAGCCTCTTATAAAAGGTGTATGCTCAAACTGTAATATGACGTACATGAAATACTGCAAGAGATTCTTAACAGTCAACAGCCATACAGATCACACTGACGGTGGCCGTACAAACATCTTTAACAATGTTACAAATATGCGCCACACTATGGAGCCACATCAAACAAGACTGACAAACACATTTCAGGAGAACATCGTCACCGTAACACAACATTAACACAACAGAAACAATTCCAAGAATTCCATGTGTTACAATATACACCCCCACCACCTAACCCCGCCCAGCTCAACCAACGCACGGAGGGGGGCGGTGATGTTTTTTGGCACGGGGTTGGGTGGTAGCGGGATTGTAGCCCGGAAGAGTCAGCGCTGCTTGGGCTTCTGGGTAATTGTTATGTTGTGTTTATGTTTTATTACAGTGAGGATGTTTTCCTGAAATGTGTTTATCATTCTTGTTCGATGTGGGTTCACAGTGTGGTGCATATTTGTAACAGTGTTAAAGTTGTTTGTACAGCCACCGTCAGTGTGACCTGTGTGGCTGTTGACCAAGTATATCTTGCAGTCACTTTTCAAAAGAACGACGAAACCGTGCTCATCACATGCCTCAGTTGGCACGCTGATGATTTGATGAATGAGCGTTCAATAAAACCCACCACGGTATTACCCAGAATTCCATGAGTCAACCCTACATGAGGGTCAGTGAAATTCTCGTGTTGAAGTGATAGGAATGGTAAGTATGTCGCTAGGGTGGGATAGCCATTAATGCAAGGTTAACCCACTTTGTATCAATTTCCTGCAGCCAGTGGCCCCCCGCTAAAGTGAATGAGACACCCCTGTTCCTAACAATTCTGAAAAAATCTGTTAAACAATGGTATTTTTCTGTGGAACCGCCAGCATTGTCACTTCACTAAAGGTGGTTGGTCGTAATAATTTGGAAAAACTCTGAAGAATAAAGGTATTTTTCTGCGGAACTGTTAGCATCGTCACTTTATTAAAGGTGGTTGATCGTAATAATTTGGAAAAACTCTGAAGAATAAAGGTTTTTTTTTCTGTGGAACTGTTTGCATCGTCACTTTATTAAAGGTGGTTGATCTTAATAATTTGGTAAAAATCTGTAAAATTACGATATTTCTCCCTTAAACGTTTCATGAAAATTTCTGTAAATATAATGTTTTTGATCATTATTTGGTTTACAATGTTTTACTTTAATTTTATGGTTTTTGTTTGGCAGCCGTAGCTGCCAGTAAATGACCGTTTTTTTTACAGAATTAATTTTTACAGTGTTTGCAAAGATACAATTTTTTTTTAATTTAATATAACAGTATAGCTGTCATACTAAATGTGAAAGGTTCATAAACATAACTCCAAAACCAAACATGAAATCTGTCTAAAAAAGCCTGTAATATTGACTTTATGTGAGTTTTACCTGAATTAGGTATTTCGGAAAGGTTCACAAATACAAAAATTTGGTTTTACTGGCTACACATTGGTCACACTGAATAAGACAGTTTTTTAACCATATCTCCAAAAATACACATGCAAAATTACAAAAAAATGCCTGAAGAAATGTATCTTTGTGAGTTTTACTGAAAAAAAAAAACATTTTGTAAGGTTTGCAAAAACAAAAAGAAATGTTTTGTAATGTTAATGTAGTTTTAAGGTAAATTAATTTTTTTTAATATTTATGTGTATTTTCACATTCAAGGCAAAAAATATATGTAGCCTCTTATAAAAGGTTTAGGCTCAAACTAACATTTACATTTGTTTCCCTGTAATATGACATACATGAGTGACTGCAAGACATACTTAATCAACAGTCAACAGCCTTACAGATCACACTGAAGGTGGCCGTACAAACAACTTTAACAATGTTACAAATATGCGCCACATTGTGGAGCCACATCAAACAAGAATGACAAACACATTTCAGGAGAACATCTTCACCGTAACACAACATTAACACAACAGAAACAATACCCAGAATTCCATGTGTTACAATATACACCCCCACCACCTAACCCCGCCCACCTCAACCAACGCACGGAGGGGGGCGGTGATGTTTTGGGGCGCGGGGTTGGGTGGTAGCAGGGGTGTAGCCCGGAAGAGTCAGCGTTGCATGGGCTTGTGGGTATTTGTTATGTTATGTTGTGTTTATGTTTTGTTACAGTGAGGATGTTTTCCTGAAATGTGTTTATCATTCTTGTTCGATGTGGATTCACAGTGTGGTGCGTATTTTGTAACAGTGTTAAAGTTGTTTGTACAGCCACCAGCAGTGTGACCTGTGTGGCTGTTGACCAAGTATGTCTTGCAGTCTCTATCACATGCATGACAATATCATGCACATCACACTCATCAGTAGGCATGCTGATGATTTGGTGAATGAGCGTATAAAAAGTCACCCGGCCAGACTTTGGTCATGAGGGTCAGTAAAATTCTCACAGTGAAATGGTAGGGTCGGTAAGTATGTTGCTAGGGTGGGGTAGCCATTCATGCAAGGTGAATCCACTTTGCATCAAGCTCTTGCATCCAGTGGCCCCCCACTAAAGTCAATGAGACACCCCTGATCCTAACAATTCAGAAAAAATTTGTAAAACAATGGCATTTTTCTGTGGAACCGCCAGCATTGTCACTTCACTAAAAGTGGTTGATCGTAATAATTTGGAAAAACTCTTTAGAATAAAGGTATTTTTCTGCAGAACTGTTTGCATCGTCACTTTATTAAAGGTGGTTGATCTTAATAATTTAGTAAAAATCTGTAAAATTATGATATTTCACCCCAAAACGTTTCATGAAAATTTCTGTAAATATAATATTTTTGATCATTATTTGGTTTACAATGTTTTACTTTAGTTTTATGGTTTTTGTTTGGCAGCCGTAGCTGCCAGTAAATGACCGTTTTTTTACAAAATTTATTTTTACAGTGTTTGCAAAGATAAAAGTTAGTTTTTTTTATTCAATATAACAGTAAAACTATCATACTAAATATGAAAGGTTAATAAACATAACTCCAAAACCAAACATGAAATCTGTCTAAAAAAGCCAGTAATATTGACTTTATGTGAGTTTTACCTGAATTAGGTATTTTGGAAAGGTTCACAAATACAAAAATGTGGTTTTACTGGCCTCACATTGGTCACACTCAATAAGACAGTTTTTGAACCCTATCTCCAAAAATACACATGCAAAATTACAAAAAAATGCCTGAAGAAATGTATCTTTGTGAGTTTTACTGGATAAAAAAAAACATTTTGTAAGGGTTGCAAAAACAAAAAGAAATGTTTTACCCAATTTGACAGTAATGTACTTAAAATCCTGAGATAATGCAAAAAGAGCAATAAAAATGTATTCCAACATAATTCCTAATCCAAACGTGCAAAATGTCTAAAAATGCCTGTGATATTTAATACATGTGAGTTTTACTAGATACAGTTGATTTTCTATGGTTTGCAAATCCAAAAATTAGGTTTTACTCAATATGACTGTATACTGTAACACTCAATATGACAGTTATTTAAACATAACTCCTACACCACACATGGCTAATAATGCCTGAAATAATGCATCTTTGGGAGTTTTACTCGAAACGATTGCTTTTTTAAATCATTGCAATGCAAAAAATTGTTGTTTTACTCAATATGACAATAATGTTCTTGGAATCCTGAGATAATGCGAAAAAAACAATAAAATGTTTTCAAACACAACTTTTAAACAACACATGCAAAACGGCTAATAATGCCTAGAGATGTGTATCTTTGTTAGTTGTAGTAGAAAAATTATCTTTTGTAGGGTTCACTGTAAAAAAAAAAAAAAATCAAATTTTTATGGTTAGTTTACTCTAAATTTCTACTGTAATTTTTCCATTTTTTTAGATAGGTTATAAAACTGTAGAATTGAAGACATTATCTGTAAATAAACAAACCGCCTGTTATTTTGAATAATATACCAGTAATGACGAACTATGTATATTCCTATTTTTTTACAGGAAAATACCAAATTAATTATACATATTATTTTCTGTTTTCTCAAATTACTTTCAATTTCATATAAAATTACAGTAATTAACTTTATATAAATATGTAGCTTGTTATATAAAAGTATTTGTCCATACTGACAATCTAAAAAATGTATATGTAATTTTAAGGTAAATCAATTTTTTTGAATATTTATGTGAATTTTCACATTCAAGGCGAAAAATATATGTAGCCTCTTATAAAAGGTTTATGCTCAAACTAACAATTACATGTGTTTCCCTGTAATATGACATACATGAATGACTGCAAGACATACTTAATCAACAGTCAACAGCCTTACAGATCACACTGACGGTGGCCGTACAAACGACTTTAACAATGTTACAAATATGCGCCACATTGTGGAGCCACATCAAACAAGAATGACAAACACATTTCAGGAGAACATCTTCACCGTAACACAACATTAACGCAACAGAAACAATACCCAGAATTCCATGTGTTACAATACACACCCCCACCACCTAAACCCGCCCACCTCAACCAACGAACGGAGGAGGGCGGTGATGTTTTGGGGCGCGGGGTTGGGTGGTAGCGGGGATGTAGCCTGGAAAAGATAGCGCTGCATGGTTTTGTGGGTATTTGTTATGTTGTGTTTATGTTTTATTACAGTGGGGATGTTTTCCTGAAATGTGTTTATCATTCTTGTTCAATGTGAGTTCACAGTGTGGTGCATATTTGTAACAGTGTTAAAGTTGTTTGTGCAGCCACCGTCAGTGTGACCTGTGTGGCTGTTGACCAAGTATATCTTGCAGTCACCATCATATGCACAACAATACCGTGCACATCACATGCCTCAATTGGCACGCTTATGATTTGATGAATGAGCGTACAAAAAAGCCCACCGCGGTACTACTTGTCATATTCGCCCGGCCAAGCTTTGAGTCAATCCAATATGAGGGTAGTGAAATTCTCGGGGTGAAATGGTGGGATTGGTAAGTACGTTGCATGGTTGGGATAGCGATTCATGCAAGGTTAACCCACTTTGTATCAATTTCCTGCATCCAGTGGCCCACCGGTAAAGTGAATGAGACACCCCTGATCCTAACAATTCAGAAAAAATCTGTTAAACAACGGTATTTTTCTGTGGAACCGCCAGCATTGTCACTTCACTAAAGGTGATTGATCGTAATACTTTGGAAAAACTCTTTAGAATAAAGGTATTTTTCTGCAGAACTGTTTGCATTGTCACTTTATTAAAGGTGGTTGATCGTAATAATTTTGTAAAAATCTGTAAAATTACGATATTTCTCCCCAAAACATTTCATGAAAATTTCTGTAAATATAATGTTTTTGATCATTATTTGGTTTACAATGTTTTACTTTAATTTTATGATTTTCGTTTGGCAGCCGTAGCTGCCAGTAAATGACCGTTTTTTTACAGAATATATTTTTACAGTGTTTTCAAGGATACAAGTTTGTTTTTTTTATTCGATATAACAGTATTACTGTCATACTAAATATGAAAGGTTCATAAACATAACTCCAAAACCAAACATGAAATCTGTCTAAAAAAGCCTGTAATATTGACTTAATGTGAGTTTTACCTGAATTAGGTATTTTGGAAAGGTTCACAAATACAAAAATTTGGTTTTACTGGCCTCACATTGGTCACACTCAATAAGACAGTTTTTGAACCATATCTCCAAAAATACACATGCAAAATTACAAAAAAATGCCTGAAGAAATGTATATTTGTGAGTTTTACTGGGAAAAAAACCTTTTGTAAGGTTTGCAAAAACAAAAAGGAATGTTTTACCCAATATGACAGTAATGTACTTAAAATCCTGAGATAATGCAAAAAGAGCAATAAAAATGTATTCAAACATAATTCCTAATCCAAACGTGCAATTTGTCTAAAAAAGCCTGTAATATTGAATTTATGTGAGTTTTAGCAGAATCGGGTATTTTGGAAAAGTTCACAAATACAAAAATTTGGTTTTACTGGCCTCATATTGGTCAAACTCAAAATGACAGTTTTTGAAACATAACTCCTAAAATACACATGCAAAATGTCTAATAATGCCTGAAGAAATGCATCTTTGAGAGTTTTCCTGAAAAAAAAAAAACATTTGGTGAGGTTTTTAAAAACAACATTTTATTTGGCAACTGTCATACTAAATATGAAAGGTTTATAATGATAACTCCAAAACCAAATATGACATTTGTCTTAAAAAGCCTTTAATATTGAATTTATGTAAGTTTTAGCACAATCAGGTATTTTGGAAAGAATCACAAATACAAATATTAGATTTTACTGGCCTCATATTGGTCACACTCAAAATGACAGTTTTTGAAACATAACTCCAAAAATACACATGCAAAATGTCTAATAATGCCTGAAGAAATGCATCTTCGAGAGTTTTCCTGAAAAAAAGACATTTGGTAAGGTTTGCAAAAACAAAATTTGATTTGTTACTCAATTTGACAGTAATGTACTTAGAATCCTGAGATAATGCGAAAAAAGCAATAAAAATGTATTCAAACATAATTCTTAATCCAAACCTGCTAAATGTCTAAAAATGCCTGTGATATTGAATACATGTGAGTTTTACTAGATACAGTTGTTTTTCTATGGTTTGCAAATACAAAAATGAGGTTTTACTCAATATAACTGTATACTGTAACACTCAATATCACAGTTATTTAAACATAACTCCTACACCACACATGAAAAATGGCTAATAATGCATGAAATAATGCATCTTTGGGAGTTTTACTCGAAACATATGCTTTTTTAAATCTTGCAAATGCAAAAAGTAGTTTTTTACTCAATATGACTATAATAGTCTTAGAATCCTGAGATAATGCGAAAAAAGCAATAAAAATGTATTCAAACATAACTTCTAAACAACACATGCAAAATGGCTACTAATGCCTAGAGATATGTTTTTTTGTTAGTTGTACTAGAAAAATTTTCTTTTATAAGGTTTGCAAAGACACAAGTTAGTTTTTTTATTCAATATAACAGTGTAACTGTCATACTAAATATGAAAGGTTTATAATCATAACTCCAAAACCAAATATGAAATTTGTCTTAAAAAGCCTTTAATATTGAATCTATGTGAGTTTTAGCAGAATCAGGTATTTTGGAAAGAATCACAAATACAAATATTAGATTTTACTGGCCTCATATTGGTCACACTCAAAATGACAGTTTTTGAAACATAACTCCAAAAATACACATGCAAAATGTCTAATAATGCCTGAAGAAATGCATCTTCGAGAGTTTTCCAGAAAAAAAACATTTGGTAAGGTTTGCAAAAACAAAATTTGATTCGTTACTCAATTTGACAGTAATGTACTTAGAATCCTGAGATAATGCGAAAAAAGCAATAAAAATGTATTCAAACATAATTCCTAATCCAAACCTGCAAAATGTCTAAAAATGCCTGTGATATTGAATACATGTGAGTTTTACTAGATACAGTTGTTTTTCTATGGTTTGCAAATACAAAAATTAGGTTTTACTCAATATGACTGTATACTGTAACACTCAATATGACAGTTGTTTAAACATAACTCCTACACCACACATGAAAAATGGCTAATAATGCATGAAATAATGCATCTTTGGGAGTTTTACTCGAAACATATGCTTTTTTAAATCTTGCAAATGCAAAAAGTAGTTTTTTACTTAATATGACTATAATAGTCTTAGAATCCTGAGATAATGCGAAAAAAGCAATAAAAATGTATTCAAACATAACTTCTAAACAACACATGCAAAATGGCTAATAATGCCTAGAGATATGTTTTTTGGTTAGTTGTAATAGAAAAATGATCTTTTATAAGGTTTGCAAAGACAGAAGTTAGTTTTTTTATTCAATATAACAGTGTAACTGTCATACTAAATATGAAAGGTTTATAATCATAACTCCAAAACCAAATATGAAATTTGTCTTAAAAACCTTTAATATTGAATCTATGTGAGTTTTAGCAGAATCAGGTATTTTGGAAAGAATCACAAATACAAATATTAGATTTTACTGGCCTCATATTGGTCACACTCAAAATGACAGTTTTTGAAACATAACTCCAAAAATACACATGCAAAATGTCTAATAATGCCTGAAGAAATGCATCTTCGAGAGTTTTCCTGAAAAAAAAGACATTTGGTAAGGTTTGCAAAAACAAAATTTGATTTGTTACTCAATTTGACAGTAATGTACTTAGAATCCTGAGATAATGCGAAAAAAGCAATAAAAATGTATTCAAACATAATTCCTAATCCAAACCTGCAAAATGTCTAAAAATGCCTGTGATATTGAATACATGTGAGTTTTACTAGATACAGTTGTTTTTCAATGGTTTGCAAATACAAAAATGAGGTTTTACTCAATATGACTGTATACTGTAACACTCAATATGACAGTTATTTAAACATAACTCCTACACCACACATGAAAAATGGCTAATAATGCCTGAAATAATGCATCTTTGGGAGTTTTACTCGAAACATATGCTTTTTTAAATCTTGCAAATGCAAAAAGTAGTTTTTTACTCAATATGACTATAATAGTCTTAGAATCCTGAGATAATGCGAAAAAAGCAATAAAAATTTATTCACACATAACTTCTAAACAACACATGCAAAATGGCTAATAATGCCTAGAGATATGTTTTTTGTTAGTTGTACTAGAAAAATGATCTTTTGTAAGGCTTGCAAAGACACAAGTTAATTTTTTTATTCAATATAACAGTGTAACTGTCATACTAAATATGAAAGGTTTATAATGATAACTCCAAAACCAAATATGACATTTGTCTTAAAAAGCCTTTAATATTGAATTTATGTAAGTTTTAGCAGAATCAGGTATTTTGGAAAGAATCACAAATACAAATATTAGATTTTACTGGCCTCATATTGATCACACTCAAAATGACAGTTTTTGAAACATAACTCCAAAAATACACATGCAAAATGTCTAATAATGCCTGAAGAAATGCATCTTCGAGTATTTCCTGAAAAAAAAGACATTTGGTAAGGTTTGCAAAAACAATATTTGATTTGTTACTCAATTTGACAGTAATGTACTTAGAATCCTGAGATAATGCGAAAAAAGCAATAAAAATGTATTCAAACATAATTCCTAATCCAAACCTGGAAAATGTCTAAAAATGCCTGTGATATTGAATACATGTGAGTTTTACTAGATACAGTTGTTTTTCTATGGTTTGCAAATACAAAAATGAGGTTTTACTCAATATGACTGTATACTGTAACACTCAATATGACAGTTATTTAAACATAACTCCTACACCACACATGAAAAATGGCTAATAATGCATGAAATAATGCATCTTTGGGAGTTTTACTCGAAACATATGCTTTTTTAAATCTTGCAAATGCAAAAAGTAGTTTTTTACTCAATATGACTATAATAGTCTTAGAATCCTGAGATAATGCGAAAAAAGCAATAAAAATGTATTCAAACATAACTTCTAAACAACACATGCAAAATGGCTAATAATGCCTAGAGAAATTTTTTTTGTTGGTTGTACTAGAAAAATGATCTTTTATAAGGTTTGCAAAGACACAAGTTAGTTTTTTTATTCAATATAACAGTGTAACTGTCATACTAAATATGAAAGGTTTATAATCATAACTCCAAAACCAAATATGAAATTTGTTTTAAAAAGCCTTTAATATTGAATCTATGTGAGTTTTAGCAGAATCAGGTATTTTGGAAAGAATCACAAATACAAATATTAGATTTTACTGGCCTCATATTGGTCACACTCAAAATGACAGTATTTGAAACATAACTCCAAAAATACACATGCAAAATGTCTAATAATGCCTGAAGAAATGCATCTTCGAGAGTTTTCCAGAAAAAAAACATTTGGTAAGGTTTGCAAAAACAAAATTTGATTCGTTACTCAATTTGACAGTAATGTACTTAGAATCCTGAGATAATGCGAAAAAAGCAATAAAAATGTATTCAAACATAATTCCTAATCCAAACCTGCAAAATGTCTAAAAATGCCTGTGATATTGAATACATGTGAGTTTTACTAGATACAGTTGTTTTTCAATGGTTTGCAAATACAAAAATTAGGTTTTACTCAATATGACTGTATACTGTAACACTCAATATGACAGTTATTTAAACATAACGCCTACACCACACATGAAAAATGGCTAATAATGCCTGAAATAATGCATCTTTGGGAGTTTTACTCGAAACATATGCTTTTTTAAATCTTGCAAATGCAAAAAGTAGTTTTTTACTCAATATGACTATAATAGTCTTAGAATCCTGAGATAATGCGAAAAAAAGCAATAAAAATGTATTCACACATAACTTCTAAACAACACATGCAAAATGGCTAATAATGCCTAGAGATATGTTTTTTGTTAGTTGTACTAGAAAAATGATCTTTTGTAAGGTTTGCAAAGACACAAGTTAATTTTTTTATTCAATATAACAGTGTAACTGTCATACTAAATATGAAAGGTTTATAATGATAACTCCAAAACCAAATATGACATTTGTCTTAAAAAGCCTTTAATATTGAATTTATGTAAGTTTTAGCAGAATCAGGTATTTTGGAAAGAATCACAAATACAAATATTAGATTTTACTGGCCTCATATTGGTCACACTCAAAATGACAGTTTTTGAAACATAACTCCAAAAATACACATGCAAAATGTCTAATAATGCCTGAAGAAATGCATCTTCGAGAGTTTTCCTGAAAAAAAAAGACATTTGGTAAGGTTTGCAAAAACAAAATTTGATTTGTTACTCAATTTGACAGTAATGTACTTAGAATCCTGAGAAAATGCGAAAAAAGCAATAAAAATGTATTCAAACATAATTCCTAATCCAAACCTGCAAAATGTCTAAAAATGCCTGTGATATTGAATACATGTGAGTTTTACTAGATACAGTTGTTTTTCTATGGTTTGCAAATACAAAAATGAGGTTTTACTCAATATGACTGTATACTGTAACACTCAATATGACAGTTATTTAAACATAACTCCTACACCACACATGAAAAATGGCTAATAATGCCTGAAATAATGCATCTTTGGGAGTTTTACTCGAAACATATGCTTTTTTAAATCTTGCAAATGCAAAAAGTAGTTTTTTACTCAATATGACTATAATAGTCTTAGAATCCTGAGATAATGCGAAAAAAGCAATAAAAAATGTATTCACACAACTTCTAAACAACACATGCAAAATGGCTAATAATGCCTAGGGATATGTTTTTTTGTTAGTTGTACTAGAAAAATTATCTTTTGTAAGGTTTGCAAAGACACAAGTTAATTTTTTTATTCAATATAACAGTGTAACTGTCATACTAAATATGAAAGGTTTATAATGATAACTCCAAAACCAAATATGACATTTGTCTTGAAAAGCCTTTATTATTGAATTTATGTGAGTTTTAGCAGAATCAGGTATTTTGGAAAGAATCACAAATACAAATATTAGATTTTACTGGCCTCATATTGGTCACACTCAAAATGACAGTTTTTGAAACATAGCTCCAAAAATACACATGCAAAATGTCTAATAATGCCTGAAGAAATGCATCTTCGAGAGTTTTCCAGAAAAAAACATTTGGTAAGGTTAGCAAAAACAAAATTTGATTTGTTACTCAATTTGACAGTAATGTACTTAGAATCCTGAGAAAATGCGAAAAAAGCAATAAAAATGTATTCAAACATAATTCCTAATCCAAACCTGCAAAATGTCTAAAAATGCCTGTGATATTGAATACATGTGAGTTTTACTAGATACAGTTGTTTTTCTATGGTTTGCAAATACAAAAATGAGGTTTTACTCAATATGACTGTATACTGTAACACTCAATATGACAGTTATTTAAACATAACTCCTACACCACACATGAAAAATGGCTAATAATGCCTGAAATAATGCATCTTTGGGAGTTTTACTCGAAACATATGCTTTTTTAAATCTTGCAAATGCAAAAAGTAGTTTTTTACTCAATATGACTATAATAGTCTTAGAATCCTGAGATAATGCGAAAAAAGCAATAAAAAATGTATTCACACAACTTCTAAACAACACATGCAAAATGGCTAATAATGCCTAGAGATATGTTTTTTTGTTAGTTGTACTAGAAAAAATATCTTTTGTAAGGTTTGCAAAGACACAAGTTAATTTTTTTATTCAATATAACAGTGTAACTGTCATACTAAATATGAAAGGTTTATAATGATAACTCCAAAACCAAATATGACATTTGTCTTGAAAAGCCTTTAATATTGAATTTATGTAAGTTTTAGCAGAATCAGGTATTTTGGAAAGAATCACAAATACAAATATTAGATTTTACTGGCCTCATATTGGTCACATTCAAAATGACAGTTTTTGAAACATAACTCCAAAAATACACATTCAAAATGTCTAATAATGCCTGAAGAAATGCATCTTGGAGAGTTTTCCTGAAAAAAAAAACATTTGGTAAGGTTTGCAAAAACAACATTTGATTTGTTACTCAATTTGACAGTAATGTACTTAGAATCCTGAGATAATGCGAAAAAAGCAATAAAAATGTATTCAAACATAATTCCTTATCCAAACCTGCAAAATGTCTAAAAATGCCTGTGATATTGAATACATGTGCGTTTTACTAGATACAGTTGTTTTTCTATGGTTTGCAAATACAAAAATGAGGTTTTACTCAATATGACTGTATACTGTAACACTCAATATGACAGTTATTTAAACATAACTCCTACACCACAGATGAAAAATGGCTAATAATGCCTGAAATAATGCATCTTTGGGAGTTTTACTCGAAACATATGCTTTTTTAAATCTTGCAAATGCAAAAAGTAGTTTTTTACTCAATATGACTATAATAGTCTTAGAATCCTGAGATAATGCGAAAAAAGCAATAAAAATGTATTCACACAACTTCTAAACAACACATGCAAAATGGCTAATAATTCCTAGAGATATGTTTTTTTTGTTAGTTGTACTAGAAAAATGATCTTTTGTAAGGTTTGCAAAGACACAAGTTAGTTTTTTTATTCAATATAACAGTGTAACTGTCATACTAAATATGAAAGGTTTACAATCATAACTCCAAAACCAAATATGAAATTTGTCTTAAAAAGCCTTTAATATTGAATTTATGTGATTTTTAGCAGAATCAGGTATTTTGGAAAGAATCACAAATACAAATATTAGATTTTACTGGCCTCATATTGGTCACACTCAAAATGACAGTTTTTGAAACATAACTCCAAAAATACATATGCGAAATGTCTAATAATGCCTGAAGAAATGCATCTTCGAGAGTTTTCCTGAAAAAAAAGACATTTGGTAAGGTTTGCAAAAACAAAATTTGATTTGTTACTCAATTTGACAGTAATGTACTTAGAATCCTGAGATAATGCGAAAAAAGCAATAAAAATGTATTCAAACATAATTCCTAATCCAAACGTGCAAAATGTCTAAAAATGCCTGTGATATTGAATATATGTGAGTTTTACTAGATACAGTTGTTTTTCAATGGTTTGCAAATACAAAAATGAGGTTTTACTCAATATGACTGTATACTGTAACACTCAATATGACAGTTATTTAAACATAACTCCTACACCACACATGAAAAATGGCTAATAATGCCTGAAATAATGCATCTTTGAAGTTTTACTCGAATAATATGCTTTTTTTAAATCTTGCAAATGCAAAAAGTAGTTTTTTACTCAATATGACTATAATAGTCTTAGAATCCTGAGAAAATACGAAAAAAGCAATAAAAATGTATTCAAACATAACTTCTAAGCAACACATGCAAAATGGCTAATAATGCCTAGAGATATGTTTTTTTTGTTAGTTGTACTGGAAAAATGATCTTTTGTAAGGTTTGCAAAGACACAAGTTAGTTTTTTATTCAATATAACAGTGTTACTGTCATACTAAATATGAAAGGTTTATAATCATAACTCCAAAACCAAATATGAAATTTGTCTTAAAAAGCCTTTAATGTTGAATTTATGTAAGTTTTACCAGAATCAGGTATTTTGGAAAGAATCACAAATACAAATATTAGATTTTACTGACCTCGTATTGGTCACACTCAAAATGACAGTTTTTGAAACATAACTCCAAAAATACACATGCAAAATGTCTAATAATGCCTGAAGAAATGCATATTCGAGAGTTTTCAAAAAAAAAAACATTTGGTAAGGTTTGCAAAATCAAAATTTGATTTGTTACTCAATTTGACAGTAATGTACTTAGAATCCTGAGATAATGCGAAAAAAGCAATAAAAATGTATTCAAACATAATTCCTTATCCAAACCTGCAAAATGTCTAAAAATGCCTGTGATATTGAATACATGTGCGTTTTACTAGATACAGTTGTTTTTCTATGGTTTGCAAATACAAAAATGAGGTTTTACTCAATATGACTGTATACTGTAACACTCAATATGACAGTTATTTAAACATAACTCCTACACCACACATGAAAAATGGCTAATAATGCCTGAAATAATGCATCTTTGGGAGTTTTACTCGAAACATATGCTTTTTTAAATATTGCAAATGCAAAAAGTAGTTTTTTTACTCAATATGACTATAATAGTCTTAGAATCCTGAGATAATGCGAAAAAAGCAATAAAAATGTATTCACACAACTTCTAAACAACACATGCAAAATGGCTAATAATTCCTAGAGATATGTTTTTTTGTTAGTTGTACTAGAAAAATGATCTTTTGTAAGGTTTGCAAAGACACAAGTTAGTTTTTTTATTCAATATAACAGTGTAACTGTCATACTAAATATGAAAGGTTTATAATCATAACTCCAAAACCAAATATGAAATTTGTCTTAAAAAGCCTTTAATATTGAATTTATGTGATTTTTAGCAGAATCAGGTATTTTGGAAAGAATCACAAATACAAATATTAGATTTTACTGGCCTCATATTGGTCACACTCAAAATGACAGTTTTTGAAACATAACTCCAAAAATACATATGCAAAATGTCTAATAATGCCTGAAGAAATGCATCTTCGAGAGTGTTCCTGAAAAAAAGACATTTGGTAAGGTTTGCAAAAACAAAATTTGATTTGTTACTCAATTTGACAGTAATGCACTTAGAATCCTGAGATAATGCGAAAAAAGCAATAAAAATGTATTCAAACATAATTCCTAATCCAAACCTGCAAAATGTCTAAAAATGCCTGTGATATTGAATACATGTGAGTTTTACTAGATACAGTTGTTTTTCTATGGTTTGCAAATACAAAAATTAGGTTTTACTCAATATGACTGTATACTGTAACACTCAATATGACAGTTGTTTAAACATAGTAACTCCTACACCACACATGAAAAATGGCTAATAATGCCTGAAATAATGCATCTTTGGGAGTTCTACTCGAAACATATGCTTTTTTAAATCTTGCAAATGCAAAAGTTGTTTTTTACTCAATATGACTATAATAGTCTTAGAATCCTGAGATAATGCGAAAAAGCAATAAAAATGTATTCAAACATAACTTCTAATCAACACATGCAAAATGGCTAATAATGCCTAGAGATATGTTTTTTGGTTAGTTGTACTAGAAAAATTATCTTTTTATAAGGTTTGCAAAGACACAAGTTAGTTTTTTTATTCAATATAACAGTGTAACTGTCATACTAAATATGAAAGGTTTATAATCATAACTCCAAAACCAAATATGAAATTTGTCTTAAAAAGCCTTTAATATTGAATTTATGTAAGTTTTAGCAGAATCAGGTATTTTGGAAAGAATCACAAATACAAATATTAGATTTACTGGCCTCATATTGATCACACTCAAAATGACAGTTTTTGAAACATAACTCCAAAAATACACATGCAAAATGTCTAATAATGCCTGAAGAAATGCATCTTCGAGAGTTTTCCTGAAAAAAAAGACATTTGGTAAGGTTTGCAAAACAAAATTTGATTTGTTACTCAATTTGACAGTAATGCACTTAGAATCTGAGATAATGCGAAAAAAGCAATAAAAATGTATTCAAACATAATTCCTAATCCAAACCTGCAAAATGTCTAAAAATGCCTGTGATATTGAATACATGTGAGTTTTACTAGATACAGTTGTTTTTCTATGGTTTGCAATACAAAAATTAGGTTTACTCAATATGACTGTATACTGTAACACTCAATATGACAGTTGTTTAAACATAACTCCTACACCACACATGAAAAATGGCTAATAATGCATGAAATAATGCATCTTTGGGAGTTTTACTCGAAACATATGCTTTTTAAATCTTGCAAATGCAAAAAGTAGTTTTTTACTCAATATGACTATAATAGTCTTAGAATCCTGAGATAATGCGAAAAAAGCAATAAAAATGTATTCAAACATAACTTCTAAACAACACATGCAAAATGGCTAATAATGCCTAGAGATATGTTTTTTTGTTAGTTGTACTAGAAAAATGATCTTTTATAAGGTTTGCAAATACAGAAGTTAGTTTTTTTTATTCAATATAACAGTGTAACTGTCATACTAAATATGAAAGGTTTATAATCATAACTCCAAAACCAAATATGAAATTTGTCTTAAAAACCTTTAATATTGAATCTATGTGAGTTTTAGCAGAATCAGGTATTTTGGAAAGAATCACAAATACAAATATTAGATTTTACTGGCCTCATATTGGTCACACTCAAAATGACAGTTTTTGAAACATAACTCCAAAAATACACATGCAAAATGTCTAATAATGCCTGAAGAAATGCATCTTCGAGAGTTTTCCAGAAAAAAAACATTTGGTAAGGTTTGCAAAAACAAAATTTGATTTGTTACTCAATTTGACAGTAATGTACTTAGAATCCTGAGATAATGCGAAAAAAGCAATAAAAATGTATTCAAACATAATTCCTAATCCAAACCTGCAAAATGTCTAAAAATGCCTGTGATATTGAATACATGTGAGTTTTACTAGATACAGTTGTTTTTCTATGGTTTGCAAATACAAAAATGAGGTTTTACTCAATATGACTGTATACTGTAACACTCAATATGACAGTTATTTAAACATAACTCCTACACCACACATGAAAAATGGCTAATAATGCATGAAATAATGCATCTTTGGGAGTTTACTCGAAACATATGCTTTTTTAAATCTTGCAAATGCAAAAAAGTAGTTTTTTTACTCAATATGACTATAATAGTCTTAGAATCCTGAGATAATGCGAAAAAAGCAATAAAAATGTATTCACACATAACTTCTAAACAACACATGCAAAATGGCTAATAATGCCTAGAGATATGTTTTTTGGTTAGTTGTACTAGAAAAATGATCTTTTATAAGGTTTGCAAAGACACAAATTAGTTTTTTTATTCAATATAACAGTGTAACTGTCATACTAAATATGAAAGGTTTATAATCATAACTCCAAAACCATATATGAAATTTGTCTTAAAAAGCCTTTAATATTGAATCTATGTGAGTTTTAGCAGAATCAGGTATTTTGGAAAGAATCACAAATACAAATATTAGATTTTACTGGCCTCATATTGGTCACACTCAAAATGACAGTTTTTGAAACATAACTCCAAAAATACACATGCAAAATGTCTAATAATGCCTGAAGAAATGCATATTCGAGAGTTTTCCCAAAAAAAAACATTTGGTAAGGTTTGCAAAATCAAAATTTGATTTGTTACTCAATTTGACAGTAATGTACTTAGAATCCTGAGATAATGCGAAAAAAGCAATAAAAATGTATTCAAACATAATTCCTTATCCAAACCTGCAAAATGTCTAAAAATGCCTGTGATATTGAATACATGTGCGTTTTACTAGATACAGTTGTTTTTCTATGGTTTGCAAATGCAAAAATGAGGTTTTACTCAATATGACTGTATACTGTAACACTCAATATGACAGTTATTTAAACATAACTCCTACACCACACATGAAAAATGGCTAATAATGCCTGAAATAATGCATCTTTGGGAGTTTTACTCGAAACATATGCTTTTTTAAATATTGCAAATGCAAAAAGTAGTTTTTTACTCAATATGACTATAATAGTCTTAGAATCCTGAGATAATGCGAAAAAAGCAATAAAAATGTATTCACACAACTTCTAAACAACACATGCAAAATGGCTAATAATTCCTAGAGATATGTTTTTTTGTTAGTTGTACTAGAAAAATGATCTTTTGTAAGGTTTGCAAAGACACAAGTTAGTTTTTTTATTCAATATAACAGTGTAACTGTCATACTAAATATGAAAGGTTTATAATCATAACTCCAAAACCAAATATGAAATTTGTCTTAAAAAGCCTTTAATATTGAATTTATGTGATTTTTAGCAGAATCAGGTATTTTGGAAAGAATCACAAATACAAATATTAGATTTTACTGGCCTCATATTGGTCACACTCAAAATGACAGTTTTTGAAACATAACTCCAAAAATACATATGCAAAATGTCTAATAATGCCTGAAGAAATGCATCTTCGAGAGTTTTCCTGAAAAAAAAGACATTTGGTAAGGTTTGCAAAAACAAAATTTGATTTGTTACTCAATTTGACAGTAATGTACTTAGAATCCTGAATCCTGAGATAATGCGAAAAATGCAATAAAAATGTATTCAAACATAATTCCTAATCCAAACGTGCAAAATGTCTAAAAAGGCCTGTGATATTGAATACATGTGAGTTTTACCAGATACAGTTGTTTTTCAATGGTTTGCAAATACAAAAATGAGGTTTTACTCAATATGACTGTATACTCTAACACTCAATATGACAGTTATTTAAACATAACTCCTACACCACACATGAAAAATGGCTAATAATGCCTGAAATAATGCATCTTTGGGAGTTTTACTCGAAACATATGCTTTTTTAAATCTTGCAAATGCAAAAAGTTGTTTTTTACTCAATATGACTATAATAGTCTTAGAATCCTGAGATAATGCGAAAAAAGCAATAAAAATGTATTCAAACATAACTTCTAATCAACACATGCAAAATGGCTAATAATGCCTAGAGATATGTTTTTTGGTTAGTTGTACTAGAAACATTATCTTTTATAAGGTTTGCAAAGACACAAGTTAGTTTTTTTTATTCAATATAACAGTGTAACTGTCATACTAAATATGAAAGGTTTATAATCATAACTCCAAAACCAAATATGACATTTGTCTTAAAAAGCCTTTAATATTGAATTTATGTAAGTTTTAGCAGAATCAGGTATTTTGGAAAGAATCACAAATACAAATATTAGATTTTACTGGCCTCATATTGATCACACTCAAAATGACAGTTTTTGAAACATAACTCCAAAAATACACATGCAAAATGTCTAATAATGCCTGAAGAAATGCATCTTCGAGAGTTTTCCTGAAAAAAAAGACATTTGGTAAGGTTTGCAAAAACAAAATTTGATTTGTTACTCAATTTGACAGTAATGCACTTAGAATCCTGAGATAATGCGAAAAAAGCAATAAAAATGTATTCAAACATAATTCCTAATCCAAACCTGCAAAATGTCTAAAAATGCCTGTGATATTGAATACATGTGAGTTTTACTAGATACAGTTGTTTTTCTATGGTTTGCAAATACAAAAATGAGGTTTTACTCAATATGACTGTATACTGTAACACTCAATATGACAGTTGTTTAAACATAACTCCTACACCACACATGAAAAATGGCTAATAATGCATGAAATAATGCATCTTTGGGAGTTTTACTCGAAACATATGCTTTTTTAAATCTTGCAAATGCAAAAAGTAGTTTTTTACTCAATATGACTATAATAGTCTTAGAATCCTGAGATAATGCGAAAAAAGCAATAAAAATGTATTCAAACATAACTTCTAAACAACACATGCAAAATGGCTAATAATGCCTAGAGATATGTTTTTTTGTTAGTTGTACTAGAAAAATGATCTTTTATAAGGTTTGCAAAGACAGAAGTTAGTTTTTTTATTCAATATAACAGTGTAACTGTCATACTAAATATGAAAGTTTATAATCATAACTCCAAAACCAAATATGAAATTTGTCTTAAAAACCTTTAATATTGAATCTATGTGAGTTTTAGCAGAATCAGGTATTTTGGAAAGAATCACAAATACAAATATTAGATTTTACTGGCCTCATATTGGTCACACTCAAAATGACAGTTTTGAAACATAACTCCAAAAATACACATGCAAAATGTCTAATAATGCCTGAAGAAATGCATCTTCGAGAGTTTTCCAGAAAAAAAACATTTGGTAAGGTTTGCAAAAACAAAATTTGATTTGTTACTCAATTTGACAGTAATGTACTTAGAATCCTGAGATAATGCGAAAAAAGCAATAAAAATGTATTCAAACATAATTCCTAATCCAAACCTGCAAAATGTCTAAAAATGCCTGTGATATTGAATACATGTGAGTTTTACTAGATACAGTTGTTTTTCAATGGTTTGCAAATACAAAAATGAGGTTTTACTCAATATGACTGTATACTGTAACACTCAATATGACAGTTATTTAAACATAACTCCTACACCACACATGAAAAATGGCTAATAATGCATGAAATAATGCATCTTTGGGAGTTTTACTCGAAACATATGCTTTTTTAAATCTTGCAAATGCAAAAAGTAGTTTTTTACTCAATATGACTATAATAGTCTTAGAATCCTGAGATAATGCGAAAAAAGCAATAAAAATGTATTCACACATAACTTCTAAACAACACATGCAAAATGGCTAATAATGCCTAGAGATATGTTTTTTGTTAGTTGTACTAGAAAAATGATCTTTTGTAAGGCTTGCAAAGACACAAGTTAATTTTTTTATTCAATATAACAGTGTAACTGTCATACTAAATATGAAAGGTTTATAATGATAACTCCAAAACCAAATATGACATTTGTCTTAAAAAGCCTTTAATATTGAATTTATGTAAGTTTTAGCAGAATCATGTATTTTGGAAAGAATCACAAATACAAATATTAGATTTTACTGGCCTCATATTGATCACACTCAAAATGACAGTTTTTGAAACATAACTCCAAAAATACACATGCAAAATGTCTAATAATGCCTGAAGAAATGCATCTTCGAGTATTTCCTGAAAAAAAAGACATTTGGTAAGGTTTGCAAAAACAAAATTTGATTTGTTACTCAATTTGACAGTAATGTACTTAGAATCCTGAGATAATGCGAAAAAAGCAATAAAAATGTATTCAAACATAATTCCTAATCCAAACCTGCAAAATGTCTAAAAATGCCTGTGATATTGAATACATGTGAGTTTTACTAGATACAGTTGTTTTTCTATGGTTTGCAAATACAAAAATGAGGTTTTACTCAATATGACTGTATACTGTAACACTCAATATGACAGTTATTTAAACATAACTCCTACACCACACATGAAAAATGGCTAATAATGCATGAAATAATGCATCTTTGGGAGTTTTACTCGAAACATATGCTTTTTTAAATCTTGCAAATGCAAAAAGTAATTTTTACTCAATATGACTATGATAGTCTTAGAATCCTGAGATAATGCGAAAAAAGCAATACAAATGTATTCAAACATAACTTCTAAACAACACATGCAAAATGGCTAATAATGCCTAGAGATATGTTTTTTGTTAGTTATACTAGAAAAATGATCTTTTATAAGGTTTGCAAAGACACAAGTTAGTTTTTTTATTCAATATAACAGTGTAACTGTCATACTAAATATGAAAGGTTTATAATCATAACTCCAAAACCAAATATGAAATTTGTCTTAAAAAGCCTTTAATATTGAATCTATGTGAGTTTTAGCAGAATCAGGTATTTTGGAAAGAATCACAAATACAAATATTAGATTTTACTGGCCTCATATTGGTCACACTCAAAATGACAGTATTTGAAACATAACTTCAAAAATACACATGCAAAATGTCTAATAATGCCTGAAGAAATGCATCTTCGAGAGTTTTCCAGAAAAAAAACATTTGGTAAGGTTTGCAAAAACAAAATTTGATTCGTTACTCAATTTGACAGTAATGTACTTAGAATTCTGAGATAATGCGAAAAAAGCAATAAAAATGTATTCAAACATAATTCCTAATCCAAACCTGCAAAATGTCTAAAAATGCCTGTGATATTGAATACATGTGAGTTTTACTAGATACAGTTGTTTTTCAATGGTTTGAATATACAAAAAGTAGGTTTTACTCAATATGACTGTATACTGTAACACTCAATATGACAGTTATTTAAACATAACGCCTACACCACACATGAAAAATGGCTAATAATGCCTGAAATAATGCATCTTTGGGAGTTTTACTCGAAACATATGCTTTTTTAAATCTTGCAAATGCAAAAAGTAGTTTTTTACTCAATATGACTATAATAGTCTTAGAATCCTGAGATAATGCGAAAAAAGCAATAAAAATGTATTCACACATAACTTCTAAACAACACATGCAAAATGGCTAATAATGCCTAGAGATATGTTTTTTGTTAGTTGTACTAGAAAAATGATCTTTTGTAAGGTTTGCAAAGACACAAGTTAATTTTTTTATTCAATATAACAGTGTAACTGTCATACTAAATATGAAAGGTTTATAATGATAACTCCAAAACCAAATATGACATTTGTCTTGAAAAGCCTTTAATATTGAATTTATGTAAGTTTTAGCAGAATCAGGTATTTTGGAAAGAATCACAAATACAAATATTAGATTTTACTGGCCTCATATTGATCACACTCAAAATGACAGTTGTTGAAACATAACTCCAAAAATACACATGCAAAATGTCTAATAATGCCTGAAGAAATGCATCTTCGAGAGTTTTCCAAAAAAAAAACATTTGGTAAGGTTTGCAAAAATCAAAATTTGATTTGTTACTCCCCGCGACCCCGAAAGGGAATAAGCGGTAGAAAATGGATGGATGGATGATTTGTTACTCAATTTGACAGTAATGTACTTAGAATCCTGAGATAATGCGAAAAAAGCAATAAAAATGTATTCAAACATAATTCCTTATCCAAACCTGCAAAATGTCTAAAAATGCCTGTGATATTGAATACATGTGCGTTTTACTAGATACAGTTGTTTTTCTATGGTTTGCAAATACAAAAATGAGGTTTTACTCAATATGACTGTATACTGTACTACTCAATATGACAGTTATTTAAACATAACTCCTACACCACACATGAAAAATGGCTAATAATGCCTGAAATAATGCATCTTTGGGAGTTTTACTCGAAACATATGCTTTTTTAAATCTTGCAAATGCAAAAAGTAGTTTTTTACTCAATATGACTATAATAGTCTTAGAATCCTGAGATAATGCGAAAAAAGCAATAAAAATGTATTCACACAACTTCTAAACAACACATGCAAAATGGCTAATAATTCCTAGAGATATGTTTTTTTGTTAGTTGTACTAGAAAAATGATCTTTTGTAAGGTTTGCAAAGACACAAGTTAGTTTTTTTATTCAATATAACAGTGTAACTGTCATACTAAATATGAAAGGTTTATAATCCTAACTCCAAAACCAAAAATAAAATTTGTCTTAAAAAGCCTTTAATATTGAATTTATGTGATTTTTAGCAGAATCAGGTATTTTGGAAAGAATCACAAATTCAAATATTAGATTTTACTGGCCTCCTATTGGTCACACTCAAAATGACAGTTTTTGAAACATAACTCCAAAAATACATATGCAAAATGTCTAATAATGCCTGAAGAAATGCATCTTCGAGAGTTTTCCTGAAAAAAAAGACATTTGGTAAGGTTTGCAAAAACAAAATTTGATTTGTTACTCAATTTGACAGTAATGTACTTAGAATCCTGAGATAATGCGAAAAAAGCAATAAAAATGTATTCACACATAACTTCTAAACAACACATGCAAAATGGCTAATAATGCCTAGAGATATGTTTTTTGTTAGTTGTACTAGAAAAATGATCTTTTGTAAGGTTTGCAAAGACACAAGTTAATTTTTTTATTCAATATAACAGTGTAACTGTCATACTAAATATGAAAGGTTTATAATGATAACTCCAAAACCAAATATGACATTTGTCTTAAAAAGCCTTTAATATTGAATTTATGTAAGTTTTAGCAGAATCAGGTATTTTGGAAAGAATCACAAATACAAATATTAGATTTTACTGGCCTCATATTGATCACACTCAAAATGACAGTTTTTGAAACATAACTCCAAAAATACACATGCAAAATGTCTAATAATGCCTGAAGAAATGCATCTTCGAGAGTTTTCCAAAAAAAAAAACATTTGGTAAGGTTTGCAAAAATCAAAATTTGATTTGTTACTCAATTTGACAGTAATGTACTTAGAATCCTGAGATAATGCGAAAAAAGCAATAAAAATGTATTCAAACATAATTCCTTATCCAAACCTGCAAAATGTCTAAAAATGCCTGTGATATTGAATACATGTGCGTTTTACTAGATACAGTTGTTTTTCTATGGTTTGCAAATACAAAAATGAGGTTTTACTCAATATGACTGTATACTGTACTACTCAATATGACAGTTATTTAAACATAACTCCTACACCACACATGAAAAATGGCTAATAATGCCTGAAATAATGCATCTTTGGGAGTTTTACTCGAAACATATGCTTTTTTAAATCTTGCAAATGCAAAAAGTAGTTTTTTACTCAATATGACTATAATAGTCTTAGAATCCTGAGACAATGCGAAAAAAGCAATAAAAATGTATTCACACATAACTTCTAAACAACACATGCAAAATGGCTAATAATGCCTAGAGATATGTTTTTTGTTAGTTGTACTAGAAAAATGATCTTTTGTAAGGTTTGCAAAGCCACAAGTTAATTTTTTTATTCAATATAACAGTGTAACTGTCATACTAAATATGAAAGGTTTATAATGATAACTCCAAAACCAAATATGACATTTGTCTTAAAAAGCCTTTAATATTGAATTTATGTAAGTTTTAGCAGAATCAGGTATTTTGGAAAGAATCACAAATACAAATATTAGATTTTACTGGCCTCATATTGATCACACTCAAAATGACAGTTTTTGAAACATAACTCCAAAAATACACATGCAAAATGTCTAATAATGCCTGAAGAAATGCATCTTCGAGAGTTTTCCAAAAAAAAAACATTTGGTAAGGTTTGCAAAAATCTAAATTTGATTTGTTACTCAATTTGACAGTAATGTACTTAGAATCCTGAGATAATGCGAAAAAAGCAATAAAAATGTATTCAAACATAATTCCTTATCCAAACCTGCAAAATGTCTAAAAATGCCTGTGATATTGAATACATGTGCGTTTTACTAGATACAGTTGTTTTTCTATGGTTTGCAAATACAAAAATGAGGTTTTACTCAATATGACTGTATACTGTACTACTCAATATGACAGTTATTTAAACATAACTCCTACACCACACATGAAAAATGGCTAATAATGCCTGAAATAATGCATCTTTGGGAGTTTTACTCGAAACATATGCTTTTTTAAATCTTGCAAATGCAAAAAGTAGTTTTTTACTCAATATGACTATAATAGTCTTAGAATCCTGAGATAATGCGAAAAAAGCAATAAAAATGTATTCACACAACTTCTAAACAACACATGCAAAATGGCTAATAATTCCTAGAGATATGTTTTTTTGTTAGTTGTACTAGAAAAATGATCTTTTGTAAGGTTTGCAAAGACACAAGTTAGTTTTTTTATTCAATATAACAGTGTAACTGTCATACTAAATATGAAAGGTTTATAATCCTAACTCCAAAACCAAAAATAAAATTTGTCTTAAAAAGCCTTTAATATTGAATTTATGTGATTTTTAGCAGAATCAGGTATTTTGGAAAGAATCACAAATACAAATATTAGATTTTACTGGCCTCATATTGGTCACACTCAAAATGACAGTTTTTGAAACATAACTCCAAAAATACATATGCAAAATGTCTAATAATGCCTGAAGAAATGCATCTTCGAGAGTTTTCCTGAAAAAAAAGACATTTGGTAAGGTTTGCAAAAACAAAATTTTATTTGTTACTCAATTTGACAGTAATGTACTTAGAATCCTGAGATAATGCGAAAAAAGCAATAAAAATGTATTCAAACATAATTCCTAATCCAAACGTGCACAATGTCTAAAAATGCCTGTGATATTGAATACATGTGAGTTTTACTAGATACAGTTGTTTTTCAATGGTTTGCAAATACAAAAATGAGGTTTTACTCAATATGACTGTATACTGTAACACTCAATATGAAAGTTATTTAAACATAACTCCTACACCACACATGAAAAATGGCTAATAATGCCTGAAATAATGCATCTTTGGGAGTTTTACTCGAAACATATGCTTTTTTAAATCTTGCAAATGCAAAAAGTAGTTTTTTACTCAATATGACTATAATAGTCTTAGAATCCTGAGATAATGCGAAAAAAGCAATAAAAATGTATTCACACAACTTCTAAACAACACATGCAAAATGACTAATAATGCCTAGAGACATGTTTTTTTGTTAGTTGTACTAGAAAAATGATCTTTTGTAAGGTTTGCAAAGACACAAGTTAATTTTTTTATTCAATATAACAGTGTAACTGTCATACTAAATATGAAAGGTTTATAATCATAACTCCAAAACCAAATATGACATTTGTCTTAAAAAGCCTTTAATATTGAATTTATGTAAGTTTTAGCAGAATCAGGTATTTTGGAAAGAATCACAAATACAAATACTAGATTTTACTGGCCTCATATTGGTCACACTCAAAATGACAGTTTTTGAAACATAACTCCAAAAATACACATGCAAAATGTCTAATAATGCCTGAAGAAATGCATCTTCGAGAGTTTTCCAGAAAAAAAACATTTGGTAAGGTTTGCAAAAACAAAATTTGATTTGTTACTCAATTTGACAGTAATGTACTTAGAATCCTGAGATAATGCGAAAAAAGCAATAAAAATGTATTCAAACATAATTCCTAATCCAAACCTGCAAAATGTCTAAAAATGCCTGTGATATTGAATACATGTGAGTTTTACTAGATACAGTTGTTTTTCTATGGTTTGCAAATACAAAAATTAGGTTTTACTCAATATGACTGTATACTGTAACACTCAATATGACAGTTGTTTAAACATAACTCCTACACCACACATGAAAAATGGCTAATAATGCATGAAATAATGCATCTTTGGGAGTTTTACTCGAAACATATGCTTTTTTAAATCTTGCAAATGCAAAAAGTAGTTTTTTACTCAATATGACTATAATAGTCTTAGAATCCTGAGATAATGCGAAAAAAGCAATAAAAATGTATTCAAACATAACTTCTAAACAACACATGCAAAATGGCTAATAATGCCTAGAGATATGTTTTTTTGTTAGTTGTACTAGAAAAATGATCTTTTATAAGGTTTGCAAAGACAGAAGTTAGTTTTTTTATTCAATATAACAGTGTAACTGTCATACTAAATATGAAAGGTTTATAATCATAACTCCAAAACCAAATATGAAATTTGTCTTAAAAACCTTTAATATTGAATCTATGTGAGTTTTAGCAGAATCAGGTATTTTGGAAAGAATCACAAATACAAATATTAGATTTTACTGGCCTCATATTGGTCACACTCAAAATGACAGTTTTTGAAACATAACTCCAAAAATACACATGCAAAATGTCTAATAATGCCTGAAGAAATGCATCTTCGAGAGTTTTCCAGAAAAAAAACATTTGGTAAGGTTTGCAAAAACAAAATTTGATTTGTTACTCAATTTGACAGTAATGTACTTAGAATCCTGAGATAATGCGAAAAAAGCAATAAAAATGTATTCAAACATAATTCCTAATCCAAACCTGCAAAATGTCTAAAAATGCCTGTGATATTGAATACATGTGAGTTTTACTAGATACAGTTGTTTTTCAATGGTTTGCAAATACAAAAATGAGGTTTTACTCAATATGACTGTATACTGTAACACTCAATATGACAGTTATTTAAACATAACTCCTACACCACACATGAAAAATGGCTAATAATGCCTGAAATAATGCATCTTTGGGAGTTTTACTCGAAACATATGCTTTTTTAAATCTTGCAAATGCAAAAAGTAGTTTTTTACTCAATATGACTATAATAGTCTTAGAATCCTGAGATAATGAGAAAAAAGCAATAAAAATTTATTCACACATAACTTCTAAACAACACATGCAAAATGGCTAATAATGCCTAGAGATATGTTTTTTGTTAGTTGTACTAGAAAAATGATCTTTTGTAAGGCTTGCAAAGACACAAGTTAATTTTTTTATTCAATATAACAGTGTAACTGTCATACTAAATATGAAAGGTTTATAATGATAACTCCAAAACCAAATATGACATTTGTCTTAAAAAGCCTTTAATATTGAATTTATGTAAGTTTTAGCAGAATCAGGTATTTTGGAAAGAATCACAAATACAAATATTAGATTTTACTGGCCTCATATTGATCACACTCAAAATGACAGTTTTTGAAACATAACTCCAAAAATACACATGCAAAATGTCTAATAATGCCTGAAGAAATGCATCTTCGAGTATTTCCTGAAAAAAAAGACATTTGGTAAGGTTTGCAAAAACAAAATTTGATTTGTTACTCAATTTGACAGTAATGTACTTAGAATCCTGAGATAATGCGAAAAAAGCAATAAAAATGTATTCAAACATAATTCCTAATCCAAACCTGCAAAATGTCTAAAAATGCCTGTGATATTGAATACATGTGAGTTTTACTAGATACAGTTGTTTTTCTATGGTTTGCAAATACAAAAATGAGGTTTTACTCAATATGACTGTATACTGTAACACTCAATATGACAGTTATTTAAACATAACTCCTACACCACACATGAAAAATGGCTAATAATGCATGAAATAATGCATCTTTGGGAGTTTTACACGAAACATATGCTTTTTTAAATCTTGCAAATGCAAAAAGTAGTTTTTTACTCAATATGACTATAATAGTCTTAGAATCCTGAGATAATGCGAAAAAAGCAATAAAAATGTATTCAAACATAACTTCTAAACAACACATGCAAAATGGCTAATAATGCCTAGAGATATGTTTTTTGTTAGTTGTACTAGAAAAATGATCTTTTATAAGGTTTGCAAAGACACAAGTTAGTTTTTTTATTGAATATAACAGTGTAACTGTCATACTAAATATGAAAGGTTTATAATCATAACTCCAAAACCAAATATGAAATTTGTCTTAAAAAGCCTTTAATATTGAATCTATGTCAGTTTTAGCAGAATCAGGTATTTTGGAAAGAATCACAAATACAAATATTAGATTTTACTGGCCTCATATTGGTCACACTCAAAATGACAGTTTTTGAAACATAACTCCAAAAATACACATGCAAAATGTCTAATAATGCCTGAAGAAATGCATCTTCGAGAGTTTTCCAGAAAAAAAACATTTGGTAAGGTTTGCAAAAACAAAATTTGATTTGTTACTCAATTTGACAGTAATGTACTTAGAATCCTGAGATAATGCGAAAAAAGCAATAAAAATGTATTCAAACATAATTCCTAATCCAAACGTGCAAAATGTCTAAAAATGCCTGTGATATTGAATACATGTGAGTTTTACTAGATACAGTTGTTTTTCAATGGTTTGCAAATACAAAAATGAGGTTTTACTCAATATGACTGTATACTGTAACACTCAATATGACAGTTATTTAAACATAACTCCTACACCACACATGAAAAATGGCTAATAATGCCTGAAATAATGCATCTTTGGGAGTGTTACTCGAATCATATGCTTTTTTAAATCTTGCAAATGCAAAAAGTAGTTTTTTACTCAATATGACTATAATAGTCTTAGAATCCTGAGATAATGCGAAAAAAGCAATAAAAATGTATTCAAACATAACTTCTAAACAACACATGCAAAATGGCTAATAATGCCTAGAGATATGTTTTTTTGTTAGTTGTACTAGAAAAATTATCTTTTATAAGGTTTGCAAAGACACAAGTTAGTTTTTTTATTCAATATAACAGTGTAACTGTCATACTAAATATGAAAGGTTTATAATCATAACTCCAAAACCAAATATGACATTTGTCTTAAAAAGCCTTTAATATTGAATTTATGTAAGTTTTAGCAGAATCAGGTATTTTGGAAAGAATCACAAATACAAATACTAGATTTTACTGGCCTCATATTGGTCACACTCAAAATGACAGTTTTTGAAACATAACTCCAAAAATACACATGCAAAATCCCTAATAATGCCTGAAGAAATGCATCTTCGAGAGTTTTCCAGAAAAAAAACATTTGGTAAGGTTTGCAAAAACAAAATTTGATTTGTTACTCAATTTGACAGTAATGTACTTAGAATCCTGAGATAATGCGAAAAAAGCAATAAAAATGTATTCAAACATAATTCCTAATCCAAACGTGCAAAATGTCTAAAAATGCCTGTGATATTGAATACATGTGAGTTTTACTAGATACAGTTGTTTTTCTATGGTTTGCAAATACAAAAATTAGGTTTTACTCAATATGACTGTATACTGTAACACTCAATATGACAGTTGTTTAAACATAACTCCTACACCACACATGAAAAATGGCTAATAATGCATGAAATAATGCATCTTTGGGAGTTTTACTCGAAACATATGCTTTTTTAAATCTTGCAAATGCAAAAAGTAGTTTTTTACTCAATATGACTATAATAGTCTTAGAATCCTGAGATAATGCGAAAAAAGCAATAAAAATGTATTCAAAATTAACTTCTAAACAACACATGCAAAATGGCTAATAATGCCTAGAGATATGTTTTTTTGTTAGTTGTACTAGAAAAATGATCTTTTATAAGGTTTGCAAAGACAGAAGTTAGTTTTTTTATTCAATATAACAGTGTAACTGTCATACTAAATATGAAAGGTTTATAATCATAACTCCAAAACCAAATATGAAATTTGTCTTAAAAACCTTTAATATTGAATCTATGTGAGTTTTAGCAGAATCAGGTATTTTGGAAAGAATCACAAATACAAATATTAGATTTTACTGGCCTCATATTGGTCACACTCAAAATGACAGTTTTTGAAACATAACTCCAAAAATACACATGCAAAATGTCTAATAATGCCTGAAGAAATGCATCTTCGAGAGTTTTCCAGAAAAAAAACATTTGGTAAGGTTTGCAAAAACAAAATTTGATTTGTTACTCAATTTGACAGTAATGTACTTAGAATCCTGAGATAATGCGAAAAAAGCAATAAAAATGTATTCAAACATAATTCCTAATCCAAACCTGCAAAATGTCTAAAAATGCCTGTGATATTGAATACATGTGAGTTTTACTAGATACAGTTGTTTTTCAATGGTTTGCAAATACAAAAATGAGGTTTTACTCAATATGACTGTATACTGTAACACTCAATATGACAGTTATTTAAACATAACTCCTACACCACACATGAAAAATGGCTAATAATGCCTGAAATAATGCATCTTTGGGAGTTTTACTCGAAACATATGCTTTTTAAATCTTGCAAATGCAAAAAGTAGTTTTTTACTCAATATGACTATAATAGTCTTAGAATCCTGAGATAATGAGAAAAAAGCAATAAAAATGTATTCACACATAACTTCTAAACAACAAATGCAAAATGGCTAATAATGCCTACAGATATGTTTTTTGTTAGTTGTACTAGAAAAATGATCTTTTGTAAGGCTTGCAAAGACACAAGTTAATTTTTTTATTCAATATAACAGTGTAACTGTCATACTAAATATGAAAGGTTTATAATGATAACTCCAAAACCAAATATGACATTTGTCTTAAAAAGCCTTTAATATTGAATTTATGTAAGTTTTAGCAGAATCAGGTATTTTGGAAAGAATCACAAATACAAATATTAGATTTTACTGGCCTCATATTGATCACACTCAAAATGACAGTTTTTGAAACATAACTCCAAAAATACACATGCAAAATGTCTAATAATGCCTGAAGAAATGCATCTTCGAGAGTTTTCCAGAAAAAAACATTTGGTAAGGTTAGCAAAAACAAAATTTGATTTGTTACTCAATTTGACAGTAATGTACTTAGAATCCTGAGAAAATGCGAAAAAAGCAATAAAAATGTATTCAAACATAATTCCTAATCCAAACCTGCAAAATGTCTAAAAATGCCTGTGATATTGAATACATGTGAGTTTTACTAGATACAGTTGTTTTTCAATGGTTTGCAAATACAAAAATGAGGTTTTACTCAATATGACTGTATACTGTAACACTCAATATGACAGTTATTTAAACATAACTCCTACACCACACATGAAAAATGGCTAATAATGCCTGAAATAATGCATCTTTGGGAGTTTTACTCGAAACATATGCTTTTTTAAATCTTGCAAATGCAAAAAGGAGTTTTTTACTCAATATGACTATAATAGTCTTAGAATCCTGAGATAATGCGAAAAAAGCAATAAAAATGTATTCAAACATAACTTCTAAACTCCACATGCAAAATGGCTAATAATGCCTAGAGGTATGTTTTTTGGTTAGTTGTACTAGAAAAATGATCTTTTATAAGGTTTGCAAAGACACAAGTTAGTTTTTTTATTCAATATAACAGTGTAACTGTCATACTAAATATGAAAGGTTTATAATCATAACTCCAAAACCAAATATGACATTTGTCTTAAAAAGCCTTTATTATTGAATTTATGTGAGTTTTAGCAGAATCAGGTATTTTGGAAAGAATCACAAATACAAATATTAGATTTTACTGGCCTCATATTGGTCACACTCAAAATGACAGTTTTTGAAACATAACTCCAAAAATACATATGCAAAATGTCTAATAATGCCTGAAGAAATGCATCTTCGAGAGTTTTCCAGAAAAAAAAAAACATTTGGTAAGGTTTGCAAGAACAAAATTTGATTTGTTACTCAATTTGACAGTAATTTACTTAGAATCCTGAGATAATGCGAAAAAAGCAATAAAAATGTATTCAAACATAATTCCTTATCCAAACCTGCAAAATGTCTAAAAATGCCTGTGATATTGAATACATGTGCGTTTTACTAGATACAGTTGTTTTTCTATGGTTTGCAAATACAAAAATGAGGTTTTACTCAATATGACTGTATACTGTAACACTCAATATGACAGTTATTTAAACATAACTCCTACACCACACATGAAAAATGGCTAATAATGCCTGAAATAATGCATCTTTGGGAGTTTTACTCGAAACGTATGCTTTTTTAAATCTTGCAAATGCAAAAAGTAGTATTTTACTCAATATGATTTTAATAGTCTTAGAATCCTGAGATAATGCGAAAAAAGCAATAAAAATGTATTCAAACATAACTTCTAAACAACACATGCAAAATGGCTAATAATGCCTAGAGATATGTTTTTTTGTTAGTTGTACTAGAAAAATTATCTTTTATAAGGTTTGCAAAGACACAAGTTAGTTTTTTTATTCAATATAACAGTGTAACTGTCATACTAAATATGAAAGGTTTATAATCATAACTCCAAAACCAAATATGACATTTGTCTTAAAAAGCCTTTAATATTGAATTTATGTAAGTTTTAGCAGAATCAGGTATTTTGGAAAGAATCACAAATACAAATACTAGATTTTACTGGCCTCATATTGGTCACACTCAAAATGACAGTTTTTGAAACATAACTCCAAAAATACACATGCAAAATGTCTAATAATGCCTGAAGAAATGCATCTTCGAGAGTTTTCCAGAAAAAAAACATTTGGTAAGGTTTGCAAAAACAAAATTTGATTTGTTACTCAATTTGACAGTAATGTACTTAGAATCCTGAGATAATGCGAAAAAAGCAATAAAAATGTATTCAAACATAATTCCTAATCCAAACGTGCAAAATGTCTAAAAATGCCTGTGATATTGAATACATGTGAGTTTTACTAGATACAGTTGTTTTTCAATGGTTTGCAAATACAAAAATGAGGTTTTACTCAATATGACTGTATACTGTAACACTCAATATGACAGTTATTTAAACATAACTCCTACACCACACATGAAAAATGGCTAATAATGCCTGAAATAATGCATCTTTGGGAGTTTTACTCGAAACATATGCTTTTTTAAATCTTGCAAATGCAAAAAGGAGTTTTTTACTCAATATGACTATAATAGTCTTAGAATCCTGAGATAATGCGAAAAAAGCAATAAAAATGTATTCAAACATAACTTCTAAACTCCACATGCAAAATGGCTAATAATGCCTAGAGATATGTTTTTTGGTTAGTTGTACTAGAAAAATGATCTTTTATAAGGTTTGCAAAGACACAAGTTAGTTTTTTTATTCAATATAACAGTGTAACTGTCATACTAAATATGAAAGGTTTATAATCATAACTCCAAAACCAAATATGAAATTTGTCTTAAAAAGCCTTTATTATTGAATTTATGTGAGTTTTAGCAGAATCAGGTATTTTGGAAAGAATCACAAATACAAATATTAGATTTTACTGGCCTCATATTGGTCACACTCAAAATGACAGTTTTTGAAACATAACTCCAAAAATACATATGCAAAATGTCTAATAATGCCTGAAGAAATTCATCTTCGAGAGTTTTTCAGAAAAAAAAAACATTTGGTAAGGTTTGCAAGAACAAAATTTGATTTGTTACTCAATTTGACAGTAATGTACTTAGAATCCTGAGATAATGCGAAAAAAGCAATAAAAATGTATTCAAACATAATTCCTAATCCAAACGTGCAAAATGTCTAAAAAGGCCTGTGATATTGAATACATGTGAGTTTTACTAGATACTGTTGTTTTTCAATGGTTTGCAAATACAAAAATGAGGTTTTACTCAATATGACTGTATACTGTAACACTCAATATGAAAGTTATTTAAACATAACTCCTACACCACACATGAAAAATGGCTAATAATGCCTGAAATAATGCATCTTTGGGAGTTTTGCTCGAAACATATGCTTTTTTAAATCTTGCAAATGCAAAAAGTAGTTTTTTACTCAATATGACTATAATAGTCTTAGAATCCTGAGAATGCGAAAAAAGCAATAAAAATGTATTCACACATAACTTCTAAACAACACATGCAAAATGGCTAATAATGCCTAGAGACATGTTTTTTTGTTAGTTGTACTAGAAAAATGATCTTTTGTAAGGTTTGCAAAGACACAAGTTAATTTTTTTATTCAATATAACAGTGTAACTGTCATACTAAATATGAAAGGTTTATAATCATAACTCCAAAACCAAATATGACATTTGTCTTAAAAAGCCTTTAATATTGAATTTATGTAAGTTTTAGCAGAATCAGGTATTTTGGAAAGAATCACAAATACGAATATTAGATTTTACTGGTGTCATATTGGTCACACTCAAAATGACAGTGTTTGAAACATAACTCCAAAAATACACAAGCAAAATGTCTAATAATGCCTGAAGAAATGCATCTTCGAGAGTTTTCCTGGAAAAAAAGACATTTGGTAAGGTTTGCAAAAACAAAATTTGATTTGTTACTCAATTTGACAGTAACGTACTTAGAATCCTGAGATAATGCGAAAAAAGCAATAAAAATGTATTCAAACATAATTCCTTATCCAAACCTGCAAAATGTCTAAAAATGCCTGTGATATTGAATACATGTAAGTTTTACTAGATACAGTTGTTTTTCTATGGTTTGCAAATACAAAAATGAGGTTTTACTCAATATGACTGTATACTGTAACACTCATTATGACAGTTATTTAAACATAACTCCTACACCACACATGAAAAATGGCTAATAATGCATGAAATAATGCATCTTTGGGAGTTTTACTCGAAACATATGCTTTTTTAAATCTTGCAAATGCAAAAAGTAGTTTTTTACTCAATATGACTATAATAGTCTTAGAATCCTGAGATAATGCGAAAAAAGCAATAAAAATGTATTCACACATAACTTCTAAACAACACATGCAAAATGGCTAATAATGCCTAGAGATATGTTTTTTGGTTAGTTGTACTAGAAAAATGATCTTTTATAAGGTTTGCAAAGACACAAATTAGTTTTTTTATTCAATATAACAGTGTAACTGTCATACTAAATATGAAAGGTTTATAATCATAACTCCAAAACCATATATGAAATTTGTCTTAAAAAGCCTTTAATATTGAATCTATGTGAGTTTTAGCAGAATCAGGTATTTTGGAAAGAATCACAAATACAAATATTAGATTTTACTGGCCTCATATTGGTCACACTCAAAATGACAGTTTTTGAAACATAACTCCAAAAATACACATGCAAAATGTCTAATAATGCCTGAAGAAATGCATATTCGAGAGTTTTCCAAAAAAAAAAAACATTTGGTAAGGTTTGCAAAATCAAAATTTGATTTGTTACTCAATTTGACAGTAATGTACTTAGAATCCTGAGATAATGCGAAAAAAGCAATAAAAATGTATTCAAACATAATTCCTAATCCAAACGTGCAAAATGTCTAAAAATGCCTGTGATATTGAATACATGTGAGTTTTACTAGATACAGTTGTTTTTCAATGGTTTGCAAATACAAAAATGAGGTTTTACTCAATATGACTGTATACTGTAACACTCAATATGACAGTTATTTAAACATAACTCCTACACCACACATGAAAAATGGCTAATAATGCCTGAAATAATGCATCTTTGGGAGTTTTACTCGAAACATATGCTTTTTTAAATCTTGCAAATGCAAAAAGTAGCTTTTTACTCAATATGACTATAATAGTCTTAGAATCCTGAGATAATGAGAAAAAAGCAATAAAAATTTATTCACACATAACTTCTAAACAACACATGCAAAATGGCTAATAATGCCTAGAGATATGTTTTTTGTTAGTTGTACTAGAAAAATGATCTTTGTAAGGCTTGCAAAGACACAAGTTAATTTTTTTATTCAATATAACAGTGTAACTGTCATACTAAATATGAAAGGTTTATAATGATAACTCCAAAACCAAATATGACATTTGTCTTAAAAAGCCTTTAATATTGAATTTATGTAAGTTTTAGCAGAATCAGGTATTTTGGAAAGAATCACAAATACAAATATTAGATTTTACTGGCCTCATATTGATCACACTCAAAATGACAGTTTTTGAAACATAACTCCAAAAATACACATGCAAAATGTCTAATAATGCCTGAAGAAATGCATCTTCGAGTATTTCCTGAAAAAAAAGACATTTGGTAAGGTTTGCAAAAACAAAATTTGATTTGTTACTCAATTTGACAGTAATGTACTTAGAATCCTGAGATAATGCGAAAAAAAGCAATAAAAATGTATTCAAACATAATTCCTAATCCAAACCTGCAAAATGTCTAAAAATGCCTGTGATATTGAATACATGTGAGTTTTACTAGATACAGTTGTTTTTCTATGGTTTGCAAATACAAAAATGAGGTTTTACTCAATATGACTGTATACTGTAACACTCAATATGACAGTTATTTAAACATAACTCCTACACCACACATGAAAAATGGCTAATAATGCATGAAATAATGCATCTTTGGGAGTTTTACACGAAACATATGCTTTTTTAAATCTTGCAAATGCAAAAAGTAGTTTTTTACTCAATATGACTATAATAGTCTTAGAAGCCTGAGATAATGCGAAAAAAGCAATAAAAATGTATTCAAACATAACTTCTAAACAACACATGCAAAATGGCTAATAATGCCTAGAGATATGTTTTTTGTTAGTTGTACTAGAAAAATGATCTTTTATAAGGTTTGCAAAGACACAAGTTAGTTTTTTTATTCAATATAACAGTGTAACTGTCATTATAAATATGAAAGGTTTATAATCATAACTCCAAAACCAAATATGAAATTTGTCTTAAAAAGCCTTTAATATTGAATCTATGTCAGTTTTAGCAGAATCAGGTATTTTGGAAAGAATCACAAATACAAATATTAGATTTTACTGGCCTCATATTGGTCACACTCAAAATGACAGTATTTGAAACATAACTCCAAAAATACACATGCAAAATGTCTAATAATGCCTGAAGAAATGCATCTTCGAGAGTTTTCCTGGAAAAAAAGACATTTGGTAAGGTTTGCAAAAACAAAATTTGATTTGTTACTCAATTTGACAGTAACGTACTTAGAATCCTGAGATAATGCAAAAAAAGCAATAAAAATGTATTCAAACATAATTCCTAATCCAAACGTGCAAAATGTCTAAAAAGGCCTGTGATATTGAATACATGTGAGTTTTACTAGATACAGTTGTTTTTCAATGGTTTGCAAATACAAAAATGAGGTTTTACTCAATATGACTGTATACTGTAACACTCAATATGACAGTTATTTAAACATAACTCCTACACCACACATGAAAAATGGCTAATAATGCCTGAAATAATGCATCTTTGGGAGTTTTACTCGAAACATATGCTTTTTTAAATCTTGCAAATGCAAAAAGTAGCTTTTTACTCAATATGACTATAATAGTCTTAGAATCCTGAGATAATATGAAAAAAGCAATAAAAATGTATTCAAACATAACTTCTAAACAACACATGCAAAATGGCTAATAATGCCTAGAGATATGTTTTTTTTGTTAGTTGTACTAGAAAAATTATCTTTTATAAGGTTTGCAAAGACACAAGTTAGTTTTTTTATTCAATATAACAGTGTAACTGTCATACTAAATATGAAAGGTTTATAATCATAACTCCAAAACCAAATATGACATTTGTCTTAAAAAGCCTTTAATATTGAATTTATGTAAGTTTTAGCAGAATCAGGTATTTTGGAAAGAATCACAAATACAAATACTAGATTTTACTGGCCTCATATTGGTCACACTCAAAATGACAGTTTTTGAAACATAACTCCAAAAATACACATGCAAAATGTCTAATAATGCCTGAAGAAATGCATCTTCGAGAGTTTTCCAGAAAAAAAACATTTGGTAAGGTTTGCAAAAACAAAATTTGATTTGTTACTCAATTTGACAGTAATGTACTTAGAATCCTGAGATAATGCGAAAAAAGCAATAAAAATGTATTCAAACATAATTCCTAATCCAAACCTGCAAAATGTCTAAAAATGCCTGTGATATTGAATACATGTGAGTTTTACTAGATACAGTTGTTTTTCAATGGTTTGCAAATACAAAAATGAGGTTTTACTCAATATGACTGTATACTGTAACACTCAATATGACAGTTATTTAAACATAACTCCTACACCACACATGAAAAATGGCTAATAATGCCTGAAATAATGCATCTTTGGGAGTTTTACTCGAAACATATGCTTTTTTAAATCTTGCAAATGCAAAAAGGAGTTTTTTACTCAATATGACTATAATAGTCTTAGAATCCTGAGATAATGCGAAAAAAGCAATAAAAATGTATTCAAACATAACTTCTAAACTCCACATGCAAAATGGCTAATAATGCCTAGAGATATGTTTTTTGGTTAGTTGTACTAGAAAAATGATCTTTTATAAGGTTTGCAAAGACACAAGTTAGTTTTTTTATTCAATATAACAGTGTAACTGTCATACTAAATATGAAAGGTTTATAATCATAACTCCAAAACCAAATATGACATTTGTCTTAAAAAGCCTTTATTATTGAATTTATGTGAGTTTTAGCAGAATCAGGAATTTTGGAAAGAATCACAAATACAAATATTAGATTTTACTGGCCTCATATTGGTCACACTCAAAATGACAGTTTTTGAAACATAACTCCAAAAATACATATGCAAAATGTCTAATAATGCCTGAAGAAATGCATCTTCGAGAGTTTTCCAGAAAAAAAAAACATTTGGTAAGGTTTGCAAGAACAAAATTTGATTTGTTACTCAATTTGACAGTAATTTACTTAGAATCCTGAGATAATGCGAAAAAAGCAATAAAAATGTATTCAAACATAATTCCTTATCCAAACCTGCAAAATGTCTAAAAATGCCTGTGATATTGAATACATGTGCGTTTTACTAGATACAGTTGTTTTTTTATGGTTTGCAAATACAAAAATGAGGTTTTACTCAATATAACTGTATACTGTAACACTCAATATGACAGTTATTTAAACATAAATCCTACACCACACATGAAAAATGGCTAATAATGCCTGAAATAATGCATCTTTGGGAGTTTTACTCGAAACGTATGCTTTTTTAAATCTTGCAAATGCAAAAAGTAGTTTTTTACTCAATATGACTATAATAGTCTTAGAATCCTGAGATAATGCGAAAAAAGCAATAAAAATGTATTCACACAACTTCTAAACAACACATGCAAAATGGCTAATAATTCCTAGAGATATGTTTTTTTGTTAGTTGTACTAGAAAAATGATCTTTTGTAAGGTTTGCAAAGACACAAGTTAGTTTTTTTTATTCAATATAACAGTGTAACTGTCATACTAAATATGAAAGGTTTATAATCATAACTCCAAAACCAAATATGAAATTTGTCTTAAAAAGCCTTTAATATTGAATTTATGTGATTTTTAGCAGAATCAGGTATTTTGGAAAGAATCACAAATACAAATATTAGATTTTACTGGCCTCATATTGGTCACACTCAAAATGACAGTTTTTGAAACATAACTCCAAAAATACACATGCAAAATGTCTAATAATGCCTGAAGAAATGCATCTTCGAGAGTTTTCCTGGAAAAAAAGACATTTGGTAAGGTTTGCAAAAACAAAATTTGATTTGTTACTCAATTTGACAGTAACGTACTTAGAATCCTGAGATAATGCAAAAAAAGCAATAAAAATGTATTCAAACATAATTCCTAATCCAAACGTGCAAAATGTCTAAAAATGCCTGTGATATTGAATACATGTGAGTTTTACTAGATACAGTTGTTTTTCTATGGTTTGCAAATACAAAAATGAGGTTTTACTCAATATGACTGTATACTGTAACACTCAATATGACAGTTTTTGAAACATAACTCCTACACCACACATGAAAAATGGCTAATAATGCCTGAAATAATGCATCTTTGGGAGTTTTACTCGAAACATATGCTTTTTTAAATCTTGCAAATGCAAAAAGTAGTATTTTACTCAATATGATTTTAATAGTCTTAGAATCCTGAGATAATGCGAAAAAAGCAATAAAAATGTATTCAAACATAATTCCTAATCCAAACGTGCAAAATGTCTAAAAATGCCTGTGATATTGAATACATGTGAGTTTTACTAGATACAGTTGTTTTTCAATGGTTTGCAAATACAAAAATGAGGTTTTACTCAATATGACTGTATACTGTAACACTCAATATGACAGTTATTTAAACATAACTCCTACACCACACATGAAAAATGGCTAATAATGCCTGAAATAATGCATCTTTGGGAGTTTTACTCGAAACATATGCTTTTTTAAATCTTGCAAATGCAAAAAGTAGCTTTTTACTCAATATGACTATAATAGTCTTAGAATCCTGAGATAATGCGAAAAAAGCAATAAAAATGTATTCAAACATAACTTCTAAACAACACATGCAAAATGGCTAATAATGCCTAGAGATATGTTTTTTTGTTAGTTGTACTAGAAAAATTATCTTTTATAAGGTTTGCAAAGACACAAGTTAGTTTTTTTATTCAATATAACAGTGTAACTGTCATACTAAATATGAAAGGTTTATAATCATAACTCCAAAACCAAATATGACATTTGTCTTAAAAAGCCTTTAATATTGAATTTATGTAAGTTTTAGCAGAATCAGGTATTTTGGAAAGAATCACAAATACAAATACTAGATTTTACTGGCCTCATATTGGTCACACTCAAAATGACAGTTTTTGAAACATAACTCCAAAAATACACATGCAAAATGTCTAATAATGCCTGAAGAAATGCATCTTCGAGAGTTTTCCAGAAAAAAAACATTTGGTAAGGTTTGCAAAAACAAAATTTGATTTGTTACTCAATTTGACAGTAATGTACTTAGAATCCTGAGATAATGCGAAAAAAGCAATAAAAATGTATTCAAACATAATTCCTAATCCAAACGTGCAAAATGTCTAAAAATGCCTGTGATATTGAATACATGTGAGTTTTACTAGATACAGTTGTTTTTCAATGGTTTGCAAATACAAAAATGAGGTTTTACTCAATATGACTGTATACTGTAACACTCAATATGACAGTTATTTAAACATAACTCCTACACCACACATGAAAAATGGCTAATAATGCCTGAAATAATGCATCTTTGGGAGTTTTACTCGAAACATATGCTTTTTTAAATCTTGCAAATGCAAAAAGGAGTTTTTTACTCAATATGACTATAATAGTCTTAGAATCCTGAGATAATGCGAAAAAAGCAATAAAAATGTATTCAAACATAACTTCTAAACTCCACATGCAAAATGGCTAATAATGCCTAGAGATATGTTTTTTGGTTAGTTGTACTAGAAAAATGATCTTTTATAAGGTTTGCAAAGACACAAGTTAGTTTTTTTTATTCAATATAACAGTGTAACTGTCATACTAAATATGAAAGGTTTATAATCATAACTCCAAAACCAAATATGAAATTTGTCTTAAAAAGCCTTTATTATTGAATTTATGTGAGTTTTAGCAGAATCAGGTATTTTGGAAAGAATCACAAATACAAATATTAGATTTTACTGGCCTCATATTGGTCACACTCAAAATGACAGTTTTTGAAACATAACTCCAAAAATACATATGCAAAATGTCTAATAATGCCTGAAGAAATGCATCTTCGAGAGTTTTCCAGAAAAAAAAAACATTTGGTAAGGTTTGCAAGAACAAAATTTGATTTGTTACTCAATTTGACAGTAATGTACTTAGAATCCTGAGATAATGCGAAAAAAGCAATAAAAATGTATTCAAACATAATTCCTAATCCAAACGTGCAAAATGTCTAAAAAGGCCTGTGATATTGAATACATGTGAGTTTTACTAGATACAGTTGTTTTTCAATGGTTTGCAAATACAAAAATGAGGTTTTACTCAATATGACTGTATACTGTAACACTCAATATGAAAGTTATTTAAACATAACTCCTACACCACACATGAAAAATGGCTGATAATGCCTGAAATAATGCATCTTTGGGAGTTGTACTCGAAACATATGCTTTTTTAAATCTTGCAAATGCAAAAAGTAGTTTTTTACTCAATATGACTATAATAGTCTTAGAATCCTGAGATAATGCGAAAAAAGCAATAAAAATGTATTCACACATAACTTCTAAACAACACATGCAAAATGGCTAATAATGCCTAGAGACATGTTTTTTTGTTAGTTGTACTAGAAAAATGATCTTTTGTAAGGTTTGCAAAGACACAAGTTAATTTTTTTATTCAATATAACAGTGTAACTGTCATACTAAATATGAAAGGTTTATAATCATAACTCCAAAACCAAATATGACATTTGTCTTAAAAAGCCTTTAATATTGAATTTATGTAAGTTTTAGCAGAATCAGGTATTTTGGAAAGAATCACAAATACGAATATTAGATTTTACTGGCGTCATATTGATCACACTCAAAATGACAGTGTTTGAAACATAACTCCAAAAATACACAAGCAAAATGTCTAATAATGCCTGAAGAAATGCATCTTCGAGTATTTCCTGAAAAAAAAGACATTTGGTAAGGTTTGCAAAAACAAAATTTGATTTGTTACTCAATTTGACAGTAATGTACTTAGAATCCTGAGATAATGCGAAAAAAGCAATAAAAATGTATTCAAACATAATTCCTAATCCAAACCTGCAAAATGTCTAAAAATGCCTGTGATATTGAATACATGTGAGTTTTACTAGATACAGTTGTTTTTCTATGGTTTGCAAATACAAAATGAGGTTTTACTCAATATGACTGTATACTGTAACACTCATTATGACAGTTATTTAAACATAACTCCTACACCACACATGAAAAATGGCTAATAATGCATGAAATAATGCATCTTTGGGAGTTTTACTCGAAACATATGCTTTTTTAAATCTTGCAAATGCAAAAAGTAGTTTTTTACTCAATATGACTATAATAGTCTTAGAATCCTGAGATAATGCGAAAAAAGCAATAAAAATGTATTCACACATAACTTCTAAACAACACATGCAAAATGGCTAATAATGCCTAGAGATATGTTTTTTGGTTAGTTGTACTAGAAAAATGATCTTTTATAAGGTTTGCAAAGACACAAATTAGTTTTTTTATTCAATATAACAGTGTAACTGTCATACTAAATATGAAAGGTTTATAATCATAACTCCAAAACCATATATGAAATTTGTCTTAAAAAGCCTTTAATATTGAATCTATGTGAGTTTTAGCAGAATCAGGTATTTTGGAAAGAATCACAAATACAAATATTAGATTTTACTGGCCTCATATTGGTCACACTCAAAATGACAGTTTTTGAAACATAACTCCAAAAATACACATGCAAAATGTCTAATAATGCCTGAAGAAATGCATATTCGAGAGTTTTCAAAAAAAAAAACATTTGGTAAGGTTTGCAAAATCAAAATTTGATTTGTTACTCAATTTGACAGTAATGTACTTAGAATCCTGAGATAATGCGAAAAAAGCAAAAAAAATGTATTCAAACATAATTCCTTATCCAAACCTGCAAAATGTCTAAAAATGCCTGTGATATTGAATACATGTGCGTTTTACTAGATACAGTTGTTTTTCTATGGTTTGCAAATACAAAATGAGGTTTTACTCAATATGACTGTATACTGTAACACTCAATATGACAGTTATTTAAACATAACTCCTACACCACACATGAAAAATGGCTAATAATGCCTGAAATAATGCATCTTTGGGAGTTTTACTCGAAACATATGCTTTTTTAAATATTGCAAATGCAAAAAGTAGTTTTTTACTCAATATGACTATAATAGTCTTAGAATCCTGAGATAATGCGAAAAAAGCAATAAAAATGTATTCACACAACTTCTAAACAACACATGCAAAATGGCTAATAATTCCTAGAGATATGTTTTTTTGTTAGTTGTACTAGAAAAATGATCTTTTGTAAGGTTTGCAAAGACACAAGTTAGTTTTTTTATTCAATATAACAGTGTAACTGTCATACTAAATATGAAAGGTTTATAATCATAACTCCAAAACCAAATATGAAATTTGTCTTAAAAAGCCTTTAATATTGAATTTATGTGATTTTTAGCAGAATCAGGTATTTTGGAAAGAATCACAAATACAAATATTAGATTTTACTGGCCTCATATTGGTCACACTCAAAATGACAGTTTTTGAAACATAACTCCAAAAATACATATGCAAAATGTCTAATAATGCCTGAAGAAATGCATCTTCGAGAGTTTTCCTGAAAAAAAAGACATTTGGTAAGGTTTGCAAAAACAAAATTTGATTTGTTACTCAATTTGACAGTAATAATGTACTTAGAATCCTGAGATAATGCGAAAAAAGCAATAAACATGTATTCAAACATAATTCCTAATCCAAACGTGCAAAATGTCTAAAAAGGCCTGTGATATTGAATACATGTGAGTTTTACCAGATACAGTTGTTTTTCAATGGTTTGCAAATACAAAAATGAGGTTTTACTCAATATGACTGTATACTCTAACACTCAATATGACAGTTATTTAAACATAACTCCTACACCACACATGAAAAATGGCTAATAATGCCTGAAATAATGCATCTTTGGGAGTTTTACTCGAAACATATGCTTTTTTAAATCTTGCAAATGCAAAAAGTTGTTTTTTACTCAATATGACTATAATAGTCTTAGAATCCTGAGATAATGCGAAAAAAGCAATAAAAATGTATTCAAACATAACTTCTAATCAACACATGCAAAATGGCTAATAATGCCTAGAGATATGTTTTTTGGTTAGTTGTACTAGAAACATTATCTTTTATAAGGTTTGCAAAGACACAAGTTAGTTTTTTTATTCAATATAACAAGTGTAACTGTCATACTAAATATGAAAGGTTTATAATCATAACTCCAAAACGAAATATGACCATTTGTCTTAAAAAGCCTTTAATATTGAATTTATGTAAGTTTTAGCAGAATCATGTATTTTGGAAAGAATCACAAATACAAATATTAGATTTTACTGGCCTCATATTGATCACACTCAAAATGACAGTTTTTGAAACATAACTCCAAAAATACACATGCAAAATGTCTAATAATGCCTGAAGAAATGCATCTTCGAGTATTTCCTGAAAAAAAAGACATTTGGTAAGGTTTGCAAAAACAAAATTTGATTTGTTACTCAATTTGACAGTAATGTACTTAGAATCCTGAGATAATGCGAAAAAAGCAATAAAAATGTATTCAAACATAATTCCTAATCCAAACCTGCAAAATGTCTAAAAATGCCTGTGATATTGAATACATGTGAGTTTTACTAGATACAGTTGTTTTTCTATGGTTTGCAAATACAAAAATGAGGTTTTACTCAATATGACTGTATACTGTAACACTCAATATGACAGTTATTTAAACATAACTCCTACACCACACATGAAAAATGGCTAATAATGCATGAAATAATGCATCTTGGAGTTTTACACGAAACATATGCTTTTTTAAATCTTGCAAATGCAAAAGTAGTTTTTTACTCAATATGACTATAATAGTCTTAGAATCCTGAGATAATGCGAAAAAAGCAATAAAAATGTATTCACACATAACTTCTAAACAACACATGCAACATGGCTAATAATGCCTAGAGATATGTTTTTTGTTAGTTGTACTAGAAAAATGATCTTTTGTAAGGTTTGCAAAGACACAAGCTAATTTTTTTATTCAATATAACAGTGTAACTGTCATACTAAATATGAAAGGTTTATAATGATAACTCCAAAACCAAATATGACATTTGTCTTAAAAAGCCTTTAATATTGAATTTATGTAAGTTTTAGCAGAATCAGGTATTTTGGAAAGAATCACAAATACAAATATTAGATTTTACTGGCCTCATATTGATCACACTCAAAATGACAGTTTTTGAAACATAACTCCAAAAAATACACATGCAAAATGTCTAATAATGCCTGAAGAAATGCATCTTCGAGAGTTTTCCAAAAAAAAAACATTTGGTAAGGTTTGCAAAAATCAAAATTTGATTTGTTACTCAATTTGACAGTAATGTACTTAGAATCCTGAGATAATGCGAAAAAAGCAATAAAAATGTATTCAAACATAATTCCTTATTCAAACCTGCAAAATGTCTAAAAATGCCTGTGATATTGAATACATGTGCGTTTTACTAGATACAGTTGTTTTTCTATGGTTTGCAAATACAAAAATGAGGTTTTACTCAATATGACTGTATACTGTACTACTCAATATGACAGTTATTTAAACATAACTCCTACACCACACATGAAAAATGGCTAATAATGCCTGAAATAATGCATCTTTGGGAGTTTTTACTCGAAACATATGCTTTTTTAAATCTTGCAAATGCAAAAAGTAGTTTTTTACTCAATATGACTATAATAGTCTTAGAATCCTGAGATAATGCGAAAAAAGCAATAAAAATGTATTCACACAACTTCTAAACAACACATGCAAAATGGCTAATAATTCCTAGAGATATGTTTTTTTGTTAGTTGTACTAGAAAAATGATCTTTTGTAAGGTTTGCAAAGACACAAGTTAGTTTTTTTATTCAATATAACAGTGTAACTGTCATACTAAATATGAAAGGTTTATAATCCTAACTACAAAACCAAAAATAAAATTTGTCTTAAAAAGCCTTTAATATTGAATTTATGTGATTTTTAGCAGAATCAGGTATTTTGGAAAGAATCACAAATACAAATATTAGATTTTTACTGGCCTCATATTGGTCACACTCAAAATGACAGTTTTTGAAACATAACTCCAAAAATACATATGCAAAATGTCTAATAATGCCTGAAGAAATGCATCTTCGAGAGTTTTCCTGAAAAAAAAGACATTTGGTAAGGTTTGCAAAAACAAAATTTGATTTGTTACTCAATTTGACAGTAATGTACTTAGAATCCTGAGATAATGCGAAAAAAGCAATAAAAATGTATTCACACATAACTTCTAAACAACACATGCAAAATGGCTAATAATGCCTAGAGATATGTTTTTTGTTAGTTGTACTAGAAAAATGATCTTTTGTAAGGTTTGCAAAGACACAAGTTATTTTTTTTATTCAATATAACAGTGTAACTGTCATACTAAATATGAAAGGTTTATAATGATAACTCCAAAACCAAATATGACATTTGTCTTAAAAAAGCCTTTAATATTGAATTTATGTAAGTTTTAGCAGAATCAGGTATTTTGGAAAGAATCACAAATACAAATATTAGATTTTACTGGCCTCATATTGATCACACTCAAAATGACAGTTTTTGAAACATAACTCCAAAAATACACATGCAAAATGTCTAATAATGCCTGAAGAAATGCATCTTCGAGAGTTTTCCAAAAAAAAAAACATTTGGTAAGGTTTGCAAAAATCAAAATTTGATTTGTTACTCAATTTGACAGTAATGTACTTAGAATCCTGAGATAATGCGAAAAAAGCAATAAAAATGTATTCAAACATAATTCCTTATCCAAACCTGCAAAATGTCTAAAAATGCCTGTGATATTGAATACATGTGCGTTTTACTAGATACAGTTGTTTTTCTATGGTTTGCAAATACAAAAATGAGGTTTTACTCAATATGACTGTATACTGTACTACTCAATATGACAGTTATTTAAACATAACTCCTACACCACACATGAAAAATGGCTAATAATGCCTGAAATAATGCATCTTTGGGAGTTTTACTCGAAACATATGCTTTTTTAAATCTTGCAAATGCAAAAAGTAGTTTTTTACTCAATATGACTATAATAGTCTTAGAATCCTGAGATAATGCGAAAAAAGCAATAAAAATGTATTCACACAACTTCTAAACAACACATGCAAAATGGCTAATAATTCCTAGAGATATGTTTTTTTGTTAGTTGTACTAGAAAAATGATCTTTTGTAAGGTTTGCAAAGACACAAGTTAGTTTTTTTATTCAATATAACAGTGTAACTGTCATACTAAATATGAAAGGTTTATAATCCTAACTCCAAAACCAAAAATAAAATTTGTCTTAAAAAGCCTTTAATATTGAATTTATGTGATTTTTAGCAGAATCAGGTATTTTGGAAAGAATCACAAATACAAATATTAGATTTTACTGGCCTCATATTGGTCACACTCAAAATGACAGTTTTTGAAACATAACTCCAAAAATACATATGCAAAATGTCTAATAATGCCTGAAGAAATGCATCTTCGAGAGTTTTCCTGAAAAAAAAGACATTTGGTAAGGTTTGCAAAAACAAAATTTGATTTGTTACTCAATTTGACAGTAATGTACTTAGAATCCTGAGATAATGCGAAAAAAGCAATAAAAATGTATTCAAACATAATTCCTAATCCAAACGTGCACAATGTCTAAAAAGGCCTGTGATATTGAATACATGTGAGTTTTACTAGATACAGTTGTTTTTCAATGGTTTGCAAATACAAAAATGAGGTTTTACTCAATATGACTGTATACTGTAACACTCAATATGACAGTTATTTAAACATAACTCCTACACAACACGTGAAAAATGGCTAATAATGCCTGAAATAATGCATCTTTGGGAGTTTTACTCGAAACATATGCTTTTTTAAATCTTGCAAATGCAAAAAGTAGTTTTTTTACTCAATATGACTATAATAGTCTTAGAATCCTGAGATAATGCGAAAAAAGCAATAAAAATGTATTCAAACATAACTTCTAAACAACACATGCAAAATGGCTAATAATGCCTAGAGATATGTTTTTTGGTTAGTTGTACTAGAAAAATGGTCTTTTATAAGGTTTGCAAAGACACAAGTTAGTTTTTTTATTCAATATAACAGTGTAACTGTCATACTAAATATGAAAGGTTTATAATCATAACTCCATAACCAAATATGAAATTTGTCTTAAAAAGCCTTTATTATTGAATTTATGTGAGTTTTAGCAGAATCAGGTATTTTGGAAAGAATCACAAATACAAATATTAGATTTTACTGGCCTCATATTGGTCACACTCAAAATGACAGTTTTTGAAACATAACTCCAAAAATACATATGCAAAATGTCTAATAATGCCTGAAGAAATGCATCTTCGAGAGTTTTCCAGAAAAAAAACATTTGGTAAGGTTTGCAAAAACAAAATTTGATTTGTTACTCAATTTGACAGTAATGTACTTAGAATCCTGAGATAATGCGAAAAAAGCAATAAAAATGTATTCAAACATAATTCCTAATCCAAACGTGCAAAATGTCTAAAAAGGCCTGTGATATTGAATACATGTGAGTTTTACTAGATACTGTTGTTTTTCAATGGTTTGCAAATACAAAAATGAGGTTTTACTCAATATGAGTGTATACTGTAACACTCAATATGAAAGTTATTTAAACATAACTCCTACACCACACATGAAAAATGGCTAATAATGCCTGAAATAATGCATCTTTGGGAGTTTTACTCGAAACATATGCTTTTTTAAATCTTGCAAATGCAAAAAGTAGTTTTTTACTCAATATGACTATAATAGTCTTAGAATCCTGAGATAATGCGAAAAAAGCAATAAAAATTTATTCAAACATAACTTCTAAACAACACATGCAAAATGGCTAATAATGCCTAGAGACATGTTTTTTTGTTAGTTGTACTAGAAAAATGATCTTTTGTAAGGTTTGCAAAGACACAAGTTAATTTTTTTATTCAATATAACAGTGTAACTGTCATACTAAATATGAAAGGTTTATAATCATAACTCCAAAACCAAATATGACATTTGTCTTAAAAAGCCTTTAATATTGAATTTATGTAAGTTTTAGCAGAATCAGGTATTTTGGAAAGAATCACAAATACAAATACTAGATTTTACTGGCCTCATATTGGTCACACTCAAAATGACAGTTTTTGAAACATAACTCCAAAAATACACATGCAAAATGTCTAATAATGCCTGAAGAAATGCATCTTCGAGAGTTTTCCAGAAAAAAAAGACATTTGGTAAGGTTTGCAAAAACAAAATTTGATTTGTTACTCAATTTGACAGTAATGTACTTAGAATCCTGAGATAATGCGAAAAAAGCAATAAAAATGTATTCAAACATAATTCCTAATCCAAACGTGCAAAATGTCTAAAAAGGCCTGTGATATTGAATACATGTGAGTTTTACTAGATACTGTTGTTTTTCAATGGTTTGCAAATACAAAAATGAGGTTTTACTCAATATGAGTGTATACTGTAACACTCAATATGAAAGTTATTTAAACATAACTCCTACACCACACATGAAAAATGGCTAATAATGCCTGAAATAATGCATCTTTGGGAGTTTTACTCGAAACATATGCTTTTTTAAATCTTGCAAATGCAAAAAGTAGTTTTTTACTCAATATGACTATAATAGTCTTAGAATCCTGAGATAATGCGAAAAAAGCAATAAAAATTTATTCAAACATAACTTCTAAACAACACATGCAAAATGGCTAATAATGCCTAGAGACATGTTTTTTTGTTAGTTGTACTAGAAAAATGATCTTTTGTAAGGTTTGCAAAGACACAAGTTAATTTTTTTATTCAATATAACAGTGTAACTGTCATACTAAATATGAAAGGTTTATAATCATAACTCCAAAACCAAATATGACATTTGTCTTAAAAAGCCTTTAATATTGAATTTATGTAAGTTTTAGCAGAATCAGGTATTTTGGAAAGAATCACAAATACAAATACTAGATTTTACTGGCCTCATATTGGTCACACTCAAAATGACAGTTTTTGAAACATAACTCCAAAAATACACATGCAAAATGTCTAATAATGCCTGAAGAAATGCATCTTCGAGAGTTTTCCAGAAAAAAAACATTTGGTAAGGTTTGCCAAAACAAAATTTGATTTGTTACTCAATTTGACAGTAACGTACTTAGAATCCTGAGATAATGCAAAAAAAGCAATAAAAATGTATTCAAACATAATTCCTAATCCAAACGTGCAAAATGTCTAAAAATGCCTGTGATATTGAATACATGTGAGTTTTACTAGATACAGTTGTTTTTCAATGGTTTGCAAATACAAAAATGAGGTTTTACTCAATATGACTGTATACTGTAACACTCAATATGACAGTTTTTGAAACATAACTCCTACACCACACATGAAAAATGGCTAATAATGCCTGAAATAATGCATCTTTGGGAGTTTTACTCGAAACATATGCTTTTTTAAATCTTGCAAATGCAAAAAGTAGTATTTTACTCAATATGATTTTAATAGTCTTAGAATCCTGAGATAATGCGAAAAAAGCAATAAAAATGTATTCAAACATAATTCCTAATCCAAACGTGCAAAATGTCTAAAAATGCCTGTGATATTGAATACATGTGAGTTTTACTAGATACAGTTGTTTTTCAATGGTTTGCAATTACAAAAATGAGGTTTTACTCAATATGACTGTATACTGTAACACTCAATATGACAGTTATTTAAACATAACTCCTACACCACACATGAAAAATGGCTAATAATGCCTGAAATAATGCATCTTTGGGAGTTTTACTCGAAACATATGCTTTTTTAAATCTTGCAAATGCAAAAAGTAGTTTTTTACTCAATATGACTATAATAGTCTTAGAATCCTGAGATAATGCGAAAAAAGCAATAAAAATGTATTCAAACATAACTTCTAAACAACACATGCAAAATGGCTAATAATGCCTAGAGATATGTTTTTTTGTTAGTTGTACTAGAAAAATTATCTTTTATAAGGTTTGCAAAGACACAAGTTAGTTTTTTTATTCAATATAACAGTGTAACTGTCATACTAAATATGAAAGGTTTATAATCATAACTCCAAAACCAAATATGACATTTGTCTTAAAAAGCCTTTAATATTGAATTTATGTAAGTTTTAGCAGAATCAGGTATTTTGGAAAGAATCACAAATACAAATACTAGATTTTACTGGCCTCATATTGGTCACACTCAAAATGACAGTTTTTGAAACATAACTCCAAAAATACACATGCAAAATGTCTAATAATGCCTGAAGAAATGCATCTTCGAGAGTTTTCCAGAAAAAAAACATTTGGTAAGGTTTGCAAAAACAAAATTTGATTTGTTACTCAATTTGACAGTAATGTACTTAGAATCCTGAGATAATGCGAAAAAAGCAATAAAAATGTATTCAAACATAATTCCTAATCCAAACGTGCAAAATGTCTAAAAATGCCTGTGATATTGAATACATGTGAGTTTTACTAGATACAGTTGTTTTTCTATGGTTTGCAAATACAAAAATTAGGTTTTACTCAATATGACTGTATACTGTAACACTCAATATGACAGTTGTTTAAACATAACTCCTACACCACACATGAAAAATGGCTAATAATGCATGAAATAATGCATCTTTGGGAGTTTTACTCGAAACATATGCTTTTTTAAATCTTGCAAATGCAAAAAGTAGTTTTTTACTCAATATGACTATAATAGTCTTAGAATCCTGAGATAATGCGAAAAAAGCAATAAAAATGTATTCAAACATAACTTCTAAACAACACATGCAAAATGGCTAATAATGCCTAGAGATATGTTTTTTTGTTAGTTGTACTAGAAAAATGATCTTTTATAAGGTTTGCAAAGACAGAAGTTAGTTTTTTTATTCAATATAACAGTGTAACTGTCATACTAAATATGAAAGGTTTATAATCATAACTCCAAAACCAAATATGAAATTTGTCTTAAAAACCTTTAATATTGAATCTATGTGAGTTTTAGCAGAATCAGGTATTTTGGAAAGAATCACAAATACAAATATTAGATTTTACTGGCCTCATATTGGTCACACTCAAAATGACAGTTTTTGAAACATAACTCCAAAAATACACATGCAAAATGTCTAATAATGCCTGAAGAAATGCATCTTCGAGAGTTTTCCAGAAAAAAAACATTTGGTAAGGTTTGCAAAAACAAAATTTGATTTGTTACTCAATTTGACAGTAATGTACTTAGAATCCTGAGATAATGCGAAAAAAGCAATAAAAATGTATTCAAACATAATTCCTAATCCAAACCTGCAAAATGTCTAAAAATGCCTGTGATATTGAATACATGTGAGTTTTACTAGATACAGTTGTTTTTCAATGGTTTGCAAATACAAAAATGAGGTTTTACTCAATATGACTGTATACTGTAACACTCAATATGACAGTTATTTAAACATAACTCCTACACCACACATGAAAAATGGCTAATAATGCCTGAAATAATGCATCTTTGGGAGTTTTACTCGAAACATATGCTTTTTTAAATCTTGCAAATGCAAAAAGTAGTTTTTTACTCAATATGACTATAATAGTCTTAGAATCCTGAGATAATGAGAAAAAAGCAATAAAAATTTATTCACACATAACTTCTAAACAACACATGCAAAATGGCTAATAATGCCTAGAGATATGTTTTTTGTTAGTTGTACTAGAAAAATGATCTTTTGTAAGGCTTGCAAAGACACAAGTTAATTTTTTTATTCAATATAACAGTGTAACTGTCATACTAAATATGAAAGGTTTATAATGATAACTCCAAAACCAAATATGACATTTGTCTTAAAAAGCCTTTAATATTGAATTTATGTAAGTTTCAGCAGAATCAGGTATTTTGGATAGAATCACAAATACAAATATTAGATTTTACTGGCCTCATATTGATCACACTCAAAATGACAGTTTTTGAAACATAACTCCAAAAATACACATGCAAAATGTCTAATAATGCCTGAAGAAATGCATCTTCGAGTATTTCCTGAAAAAAAAGACATTTGGTAAGGTTTGCAAAAACAAAATTTGATTTGTTACTCAATTTGACAGTAATGTACTTAGAATCCTGAGATAATGCGAAAAAAGCAATAAAAATGTATTCAAACATAATTCCTAATCCAAACCTGCAAAATGTCTAAAAATGCCTGTGATATTGAATACATGTGAGTTTTACTAGATACAGTTGTTTTTCTATGGTTTGCAAATACAAAAATGAGGTTTTACTCAATATGACTGTATACTGTAACACTCAATATGACAGTTATTTAAACATAACTCCTACACCACACATGAAAAATGGCTAATAATGCATGAAATAATGCATCTTTGGGAGTTTTACACGAAACATATGCTTTTTTAAATCTTGCAAATGCAAAAAGTAGTTTTTTACTCAATATGACTATAATAGTCTTAGAATCCTGAGATAATGCGAAAAAAGCAATAAAAATGTATTCAAACATAACTTCTAAACAACACATGCAAAATGGCTAATAATGCCAAGAGATATGTTTTTTGTTAGTTGTACTAGAAAAATGATCTTTTATAAGGTTTGCAAAGACACAAGTTAGTTTTTTTATTCAATATAACAGTGTAACTGTCATACTAAATATGAAAGGTTTATAATCATAACTCCAAAACCAAATATGAAATTTGTCTTAAAAAGCCTTTAATATTGAATCTATGTCAGTTTTAGCAGAATCAGGTATTTTGGAAAGAATCACAAATACAAATATTAGATTTTACTGGCCTCATATTGGTCACACTCAAAATGACAGTATTTGAAACATAACTCCAAAAATACACATGCAAAATGTCTAATAATGCCTGAAGAAATGCATCTTCGAGAGTTTTCCAGAAAAAAAACATTTGGTAAGGTTTGCAAAAACAAAATTTGATTCGTTACTCAATTTGACAGTAATGTACTTAGAATTCTGAGATAATGCGATAAAAGCAATAAAAATGTATTCAAACATAATTCCTAATCCAAACCTGCAAAATGTCTAAAAATGCCTGTGATATTGAATACATGTGAGTTTTAGTAGATACAGTTGTTTTTCAATGGTTTGCAAATACAAAAATGAGGTTTTACTCAATATGACTGTATACTGTAACACTCAATATGACAGTTATTTAAACATAACGCCTACACCACACATGAAAAATGGCTAATAATGCCTGAAATATTGCATCTTTGGGAGTTTTACTCGAAACATATGCTTTTTTAAATCTTGCAAATGCAAAAAGTAGTTTTTTACTCAATATGACTATAATAGTCTTAGAATCCTGAGATAATGCGAAAAAAGCAATAAAAATGTATTCACACATAACTTCTAAACAACACATGCAAAATGGCTAATAATGCCTAGAGATATGTTTTTTGTTAGTTGTACTAGAAAAATGATCTTTTATAAGGTTTGCAAAGACACAAGTTAATTTTTTTATTCAATATAACAGTGTAACTGTCATACTAAATATGAAAGGTTTATAATGATAACTCCAAAACCAAATATGACATTTGTCTTAAAAAGCCTTTAATATTGAATTAATGTAAGTTTTAGCAGAATCAGGTATTTTGGAAAGAATCACAAATACAAATATTAGATTTTACTGGCCTCATATTGATCACACTCAAAATGACAGTTTTTGAAACATAACTCCAAAAATACACATGCAAAATGTCTAATAATGCCTGAAGAAATGCATCTTCGAGAGTTTTCCAAAAAAAAACATTTGGTAAGGTTTGCAAAATCAAAATTTGATTTGTTACTCAATTTGACAGTAATGTACTTAGAATCCTGAGATAATGCGAAAAAAGCAATAAAAATGTATTCAAACATAATTCCTTATCCAAACCTGCAAAATGTCTAAAAATGCCTGTGATATTGAATACATGTGCGTTTTACTAGATACAGTTGTTTTTCTATGGTTTGCAAATACAAAAATGAGGTTTTACTCAATATGACTGTATACTGTAACACTCAATATGACAGTTATTTAAACATAACTCCTACACCACCCATGAAAAATGGCTAATAATGCCTGAAATAATGCATCTTTGGGAGTTTTACTCGAAACATATGCTTTTTTAAATCTTGCAAATGCAAAAAGTAGTTTTTTACTCAATATGACTATAATAGTCTTAGAATCCTGAGATAATGCGAAAAAAGCAATAAAAATGTATTCACACAACTTCTAAACAACACATGCAAAATGGCTAATAATTCCTAGAGATATGTTTTTTTGTTAGTTGTACTAGAAAAATGATCTTTTGTAAGGTTTGCAAAGACACAAGTTAGTTTTTTTATTCAATATAACAGTGTAACTGTCATACTAAATATGAAAGGTTTATAATCATAACTCCAAAACCAAATATGAAATTTGTCTTAAAAAGCCTTTAATATTGAATTTATGTGATTTTTAGCAGAATCAGGTATTTTGGAAAGAATCACAAATACAAATATTAGATTTTACTGGCCTCATATTGGTCACACTCAAAATGACAGTTTTTGAAACATAACTCCAAAAATACACATGCAAAATGTCTAATAATGCCTGAAGAAATGCATCTTCGAGAGTTTTCCTGGAAAAAAAGACATTTGGTAAGGTTTGCAAAAACAAAATTTGATTTGTTACTCAATTTGACAGTAACGTACTTAGAATCCTGAGATAATGCAAAAAAAGCAATAAAAATGTATTCAAACATAATTCCTAATCCAAACGTGCAAAATGTCTAAAAATGCCTGTGATATTGAATACATGTGAGTTTTACTAGATACAGTTGTTTTTCAATGGTTTGCAAATACAAAAATGAGGTTTTACTCAATATGACTGTATACTGTAACACTCAATATGACAGTTATTTAAACATAACTCCTACACCACACATGAAAAATGGCTAATAATGCCTGAAATAATGCATCTTTGGGAGTTTTACTCGAAACATATGCTTTTTTAAATCTTGCAAATGCAAAAAGTAGCTTTTTACTCAATATGACTATAATAGTCTTAGAATCCTGAGATAATATGAAAAAAGCAATAAAAATGTATTCAAACATAACTTCTAAACAACACATGCAAAATGGCTAATAATGCCTAGAGATATGTTTTTTTGTTAGTTGTACTAGAAAAATTATCTTTTATAAGGTTTGCAAAGACACAAGTTAGTTTTTTTATTCAATATAACAGTGTAACTGTCATACTAAATATGAAAGGTTTATAATCATAACTCCAAAACCAAATATGACATTTGTCTTAAAAAGCCTTTAATATTGAATTTATGTAAGTTTTAGCAGAATCAGGTATTTTGGAAAGAATCACAAATACAAATACTAGATTTTACTGGCCTCATATTGGTCACACTCAAAATGACAGTTTTTGAAACATAACTCCAAAAATACACATGCAAAATGTCTAATAATGCCTGAAGAAATGCATCTTCGAGAGTTTTCCAGAAAAAAAACATTTGGTAAGGTTTGCAAAAACAAAATTTGATTTGTTACTCAATTTGACAGTAATGTACTTAGAATCCTGAGATAATGCGAAAAAAGCAATAAAAATGTATTCAAACATAATTCCTAATCCAAACCTGCAAAATGTCTAAAAATTCCTGTGATATTGAATACATGTGAGTTTTACTAGATACCGTTGTTTTTCAATGGTTTGCAAATACAAAAATGAGGTTTTACTCAATATGACTGTATACTGTAACACTCAATATGACAGTTATTTAAACATAACTCCTACACCACACATGAAAAATGGCTAATAATGCCTGAAATAATGCATCTTTGGGAGTTTTACTCGAAACATATGCTTTTTTAAATCTTGCAAATGCAAAAAGGAGTTTTTTACTCAATATGACTATAATAGTCTTAGAATCCTGAGATAATGCGAAAAAAGCAATAAAAATGTATTCAAACATAACTTCTAAACTCCACATGCAAAATGGCTAATAATGCCTAGAGATATGTTTTTTGGTTAGTTGTACTAGAAAAATGATCTTTTATAAGGTTTGCAAAGACACAAGTTAGTTTTTTTATTCAATATAACAGTGTAACTGTCATACTAAATATGAAAGGTTTATAATCATAACTCCAAAACCAAATATGAAATTTGTCTTAAAAAGCCTTTATTATTGAATTTATGTGAGTTTTAGCAGAATCAGGTATTTTGGAAAGAATCACAAATACAAATATTAGATTTTACTGGCCTCATATTGGTCACACTCAAAATGACAGTTTTTGAAACATAACTCCAAAAATACATATGCAAAATGTCTAATAATGCCTGAAGAAATGCATCTTCGAGAGTTTTCCAGAAAAAAAAAACATTTGGTAAGGTTTGCAAGAACAAAATTTGATTTGTTACTCAATTTGACAGTAATTTACTTAGAATCCTGAGATAATGCGAAAAAAGCAATAAAAATGTATTCAAACATAATTCCTTATCCAAACCTGCAAAATGTCTAAAAATGCCTGTGATATTGAATACATGTGCGTTTTACTAGATACAGTTGTTTTTCTATGGTTTGCAAATACAAAAATGAGGTTTTACTCAATATGACTGTATACTGTAACACTCAATATGACAGTTATTTAAACATAACTCCTACACCACACATGAAAAATGGCTAATAATGCCTGAAATAATGCATCTTTGGGAGTTTTACTCGAAACGTATGCTTTTTTAAATCTTGCAAATGCAAAAAGTAGTTTTTTACTCAATATGACTATAATAGTCTTAGAATCCTGAGATAATGCGAAAAAAGCAATAAAAATGTATTCACACAACTTCTAAACAACACATGCAAAATGGCTAATAATTCCTAGAGATATGTTTTTTTGTTAGTTGTACTAGAAAAATGATCTTTTGTAAGGTTTGCAAAGACACAAGTTAGTTTTTTTATTCAATATAACAGTGTAACTGTCATACTAAATATGAAAGGTTTATAATCATAACTCCAAAACCAAATATGAAATTTGTCTTAAAAAGCCTTTAATATTGAATTTATGTGATTTTTAGCAGAATCAGGTATTTTGGAAAGAATCACAAATACAAATATTAGATTTTACTGGCCTCATATTGGTCACACTCAAAATGACAGTTTTTGAAACATAACTCCAAAAATACACATGCAAAATGTCTAATAATGCCTGAAGAAATGCATCTTCGAGAGTTTTCCTGGAAAAAAAGACATTTGGTAAGGTTTGCAAAAACAAAATTTGATTTGTTACTCAATTTGACAGTAACGTACTTAGAATCCTGAGATAATGCAAAAAAAGCAATAAAAATGTATTCAAACATAATTCCTAATCCAAACGTGCAAAATGTCTAAAAATGCCTGTGATATTGAATACATGTGAGTTTTACTAGATACAGTTGTTTTTCAATGGTTTGCAAATACAAAAATGAGGTTTTACTCAATATGACTGTATACTGTAACACTCAATATGACAGTTTTTGAAACATAACTCCTACACCACACATGAAAAATGGCTAATAATGCCTGAAATAATGCATCTTTGGGAGTTTTACTCGAAACATATGCTTTTTTAAATCTTGCAAATGCAAAAAGTAGTATTTTACTCAATATGATTTTAATAGTCTTAGAATCCTGAGATAATGCGAAAAAAGCAATAAAAATGTATTCAAACATAATTCCTAATCCAAACGTGCAAAATGTCTAAAAATGCCTGTGATATTGAATACATGTGAGTTTTACTAGATACAGTTGTTTTTCAATGGTTTGCAAATACAAAAATGAGGTTTTACTCAATATGACTGTATACTGTAACACTCAATATGACAGTTATTTAAACATAACTCCTACACCACACATGAAAAATGGCTAATAATGCCTGAAATAATGCATCTTTGGGAGTTTTACTCGAAACGTATGCTTTTTTAAATCTTGCAAATGCAAAAAGTAGTTTTTTACTCAATATGACTATAATAGTCTTAGAATCCTGAGATAATGCGAAAAAAGCAATAAAAATGTATTCACACAACTTCTAAACAACACATGCAAAATGGCTAATAATTCCTAGAGATATGTTTTTTTGTTAGTTGTACTAGAAAAATGATCTTTTGTAAGGTTTGCAAAGACACAAGTTAGTTTTTTTATTCAATATAACAGTGTAACTGTCATACTAAATATGAAAGGTTTATAATCATAACTCCAAAACCAAATATGAAATTTGTCTTAAAAAGCCTTTAATATTGAATTTATGTGATTTTTAGCAGAATCAGGTATTTTGGAAAGAATCACAAATACAAATATTAGATTTTACTGGCCTCATATTGGTCACACTCAAAATGACAGTTTTTGAAACATAACTCCAAAAATACACATGCAAAATGTCTAATAATGCCTGAAGAAATGCATCTTCGAGAGTTTTCCTGGAAAAAAAGACATTTGGTAAGGTTTGCAAAAACAAAATTTGATTTGTTACTCAATTTGACAGTAACGTACTTAGAATCCTGAGATAATGCAAAAAAAGCAATAAAAATGTATTCAAACATAATTCCTAATCCAAACGTGCAAAATGTCTAAAAATGCCTGTGATATTGAATACATGTGAGTTTTACTAGATACAGTTGTTTTTCAATGGTTTGCAAATACAAAAATGAGGTTTTACTCAATATGACTGTATACTGTAACACTCAATATGACAGTTTTTGAAACATAACTCCTACACCACACATGAAAAATGGCTAATAATGCCTGAAATAATGCATCTTTGGGAGTTTTACTCGAAACATATGCTTTTTTAAATCTTGCAAATGCAAAAAGTAGTATTTTACTCAATATGATTTTAATAGTCTTAGAATCCTGAGATAATGCGAAAAAAACAATAAAAATGTATTCAAACATAATTCCTAATCCAAACGTGCAAAATGTCTAAAAAGGCCTGTGATATTGAATACATGTGAGTTTTACTAGATACTGTTGTTTTTCAATGGTTTGCAAATACAAAAATGAGGTTTTACTCAATATGACTGTATACTGTAACACTCAATATGAAAGTTATTTAAACATAACTCCTACACCACACATGAAAAATGGCTAATAATGCCTGAAAAAATGCCTCTTTGGGAGTTTTACTCGAAACATATGCTTTTTTAAATCTTGCAAATGCAAAAAGTAGTTTTTTACTCAATATGACTATAATAGTCTTAGAATCCTGAGATAATGCGAAAAAAGCAATAAAAATGTATTCACACATAACTTCTAAACAACACATGCAAAATGGCTAATAATGCCTAGAGACATGTTTTTTTGTTAGTTGTACTAGAAAAATGATCTTTTGTAAGGTTTGCAAAGACACAAGTTAATTTTTTTATTCAATATAACAGTGTAACTGTCATACTAAATATGAAAGGTTTATAATCATAACTCCAAAACCAAATATGACATTTGTCTTAAAAAGCCTTTAATATTGAATTTATGTAAGTTTTAGCAGAATCAGGTATTTTGGAAAGAATCACAAATACAAATACTAGATTTTACTGGCCTCATATTGGTCACACTCAAAATGACAGTTTTTGAAACATAACTCCAAAAATACACATGCAAAATGTCTAATAATGCCTGAAGAAATGCATCTTCGAGAGTTTTCCTGGAAAAAAAGACATTTGGTAAGGTTTGCAAAAACAAAATTTGATTTGTTACTCAATTTGACAGTAACGTACTTAGAATCCTGAGATAATGCGAAAAAAGCAATAAAAATGTATTCAAACATAATTCCTAATCCAAACGTGCAAAATGTCTAAAAATGCCTGTGATATTGAATACATGTGAGTTTTACTAGATACAGTTGTTTTTCAATGGTTTGCAAATACAAAAATGAGGTTTTACTCAATATGACTGTATACTGTAACACTCAATATGACAGTTTTTGAAACATAACTCCTACACCACACATGAAAAATGGCTAATAATGCCTGAAATAATGCATCTTTGGGAGTTTTACTCGAAATATATGCTTTTTTAAATCTTGCAAATGCAAAAAGTAGTATTTTACTCAATATGATTTTAATAGTCTTAGAATCCTGAGATAATGCGAAAAAAGCAATAAACAGTTATTCAAACATAATTCCTAATCCAAACGTGCAAAATGTCTAAAAATGCCTGTGATATTGAATACATGTGAGTTTTACTAGATACAGTTGTTTTTCAATGGTTTGCAAATACAAAAATGAGGTTTTACTCAATATGACTGTATACTGTAACACTCAATATGACAGTTATTTAAACATAACTCCTACACCACACATGAAAAATGGCTAATAATGCCTGAAATAATGCATCTTTGGGAGTTTTACTCGAAACATATGCTTTTTTAAATCTTGCAAATGCAAAAAGTAGCTTTTTACTCAATATGACTATAATAGTCTTAGAATCCTGAGATAATGCGAAAAAAGCAATAAAAATGTATTCAAACATAACTTCTAAACAACACATGCAAAATGGCTAATAATGCCTAGAGATATGTTTTTTTGTTAGTTGTACTAGAAAAATGATCTTTTATAAGGTTTGCAAAGACACAAGTTAGTTTTTTTATTCAATATAACAGTGTAACTGTCATACTAAATATGAAAGGTTTATAATCATAACTCCAAAACCAAATATGACATTTGTCTTAAAAAGCCTTTAATATTGAATTTATGTAAGTTTTAGCAGAATCAGGTATTTTGGAAAGAATCACAAATACAAATACTAGATTTTACTGGCCTCATATTGGTCACACTCAAAATGACAGTTTTTGAAACATAACTCCAAAAATACACATGCAAAATGTCTAATAATGCCTGAAGAAATGCATCTTCGAGAGTTTTCCAGAAAAAAAACATTTGGTAAGGTTTGCAAAAACAAAATTTGATTTGTTACTCAATTTGACAGTAATGTACTTAGAATCCTGAGATAATGCGATAAAAGCAATAAAAATGTATTCAAACATAATTCCTAATCCAAACCTGCAAAATGTCTAAAAATGCCTGTGATATTGAATACATGTGAGTTTTACTAGATACAGTTGTTTTTCAATGGTTTGCAAATACAAAAATGAGGTTTTACTCAATATGACTGTATACTGTAACACTCAATATGACAGTTATTTAAACATAACTCCTACACCACACATGAAAAATGGCTAATAATGCCTGAAATAATGCATCTTTGGGAGTTTTACTCGAAACATATGCTTTTTTAAATCTTGCAAATGCAAAAAGGAGTTTTTTACTCAATATGACTATAATAGTCTTAGAATCCTGAGATAATGCGAAAAAAGCAATAAAAATGTATTCAAACATAACTTCTAAACTCCACATGCAAAATGGCTAATAATGCCTAGAGATATGTTTTTTGGTTAGTTGTACTAGAAAAATGATCTTTTATAAGGTTTGCAAAGACACAAGTTAGTTTTTTTATTCAATATAACAGTGTAACTGTCATACTAAATATGAAAGGTTTATAATCATAACTCCAAAACCAAATATGAAATTTGTCTTAAAAAGCCTTTATTATTTAATTTATGTGAGTTTTAGCAGAATCAGGTATTTTGGAAAGAATCACAAATACAAATATTAGATTTTACTGGCCTCATATTGGTCACACTCAAAATGACAGTTTTTGAAACATAACTCCAAAAATACATATGCAAAATGTCTAATAATGCCTGAAGAAATGCATCTTCGAGAGTTTTCCAGAAAAAAAAAACATTTGGTAAGGTTTGCAAGAACAAAATTTGATTTGTTACTCAATTTGACAGTAATGTACTTAGAATCCTGAGATAATGCGAAAAAAACAATAAAAATGTATTCAAACATAATTCCTAATCCAAACGTGCAAAATGTCTAAAAAGGCCTGTGATATTGAATACATGTGAGTTTTACTAGATACTGTTGTTTTTCAATGGTTTGCAAATACAAAAATGAGGTTTTACTCAATATGACTGTATACTGTAACACTCAATATGAAAGTTATTTAAACATAACTCCTACACCACACATGAAAAATGGCTAATAATGCCTGAAAAAATGCATCTTTGGGAGTTTTACTCGAAACATATGCTTTTTTAAATCTTGCAAATGCAAAAAGTAGTTTTTTACTCAATATGACTATAATAGTCTTAGAATCCTGAGATAATGCGAAAAAAGCAATAAAAATGTATTCACACATAACTTCTAAACAACACATGCAAAATGGCTAATAATGCCTAGAGACATGTTTTTTTGTTAGTTGTACTAGAAAAATGATCTTTTGTAAGGTTTGCAAAGACACAAGTTAATTTTTTTATTCAATATAACAGTGTAACTGTCATACTAAATATGAAAGGTTTATAATCATAACTCCAAAACCAAATATGACATTTGTCTTAAAAAGCCTTTAATATTGAATTTATGTAAGTTTTAGCAGAATCAGGTATTTTGGAAAGAATCACAAATACGAATATTAGATTTTACTGGCGTCATATTGGTCACACTCAAAATGACAGTGTTTGAAACATAACTCCAAAAATACACAAGCAAAATGTCTAATAATGCCTGAAGAAATGCATCTTCGAGAGTTTTCCTGGAAAAAAAGACATTTGGTAAGGTTTGCAAAAACAAAATTTGATTTGTTACTCAATTTGACAGTAACGTACTTAGAATCCTGAGATAATGCGAAAAAAGCAATAAAAATGTATTCAAACATAATTCCTAATCCAAACGTGCAAAATGTCTAAAAATGCCTGTGATATTGAATACATGTGAGTTTTACTAGATACAGTTGTTTTTCAATGGTTTGCAAATACAAAAATGAGGTTTTACTCAATATGACTGTATACTGTAACACTCAATATGACAGTTTTTGAAACATAACTCCTACACCACACATGAAAAATGGCTAATAATGCCTGAAATAATGCATCTTTGGGAGTTTTACTCGAAACATATGCTTTTTTAAATCTTGCAAATGCAAAAAGTAGTATTTTACTCAATATGATTTTAATAGTCTTAGAATCCTGAGATAATGCGAAAAAAGCAATAAACATTTATTCAAACATAATTCCTAATCCAAACGTGCAAAATGTCTAAAAATGCCTGTGATATTGAATACATGTGAGTTTTACTAGATACAGTTGTTTTTCAATGGTTTGCAAATACAAAAATGAGGTTTTACTCAATATGACTGTATACTGTAACACTCAATATGACAGTTATTTAAACATAACTCCTACACCACACATGAAAAATGGCTAATAATGCCTGAAATAATGCATCTTTGGGAGTTTTACTCGAAACATATGCTTTTTTAAATCTTGCAAATGCAAAAAGTAGTTTTTTACTCAATATGACTATAATAGTCTTAGAATCCTGAGATAATGCGAAAAAAGCAGTAAAAATGTATTCAAACATAACTTCTAAACAACACATGCAAAATGGCTAATAATGCCTAGAGATATGTTTTTTTGTTAGTTGTACTGGAAAAATTATATTTATAAGGTTTGCAAAGACACAAGTTAGTTTTTTTATTCAATATAACAGTGTAACTGTCATACTAAATATGAAAGGTTTATAATCATAACTCCAAAACCAAATATGACATTTGTCTTAAAAAGCCTTTAATATTGAATTTATGTAAGTTTTAGCAGAATCAGGTATTTTGGAAAGAATCACAAATACAAATACTAGATTTTACTGGCCTCATATTGGTCACACTCAAAATGACGGTTTTTGAAACATAACTCCAAAAATACACATGCAAAATGTCTAATAATGCCTGAAGAAATGCATCTTCGAGAGTTTTCCAGAAAAAAAACATTTGGTAAGGTTTGCAAGAACAAAATTTGATTTGTTACTCAATTTGACAGTAATGTACTTAGAATCCTGAGATAATGCGAAAAAAGCAATAAAAATGTATTCAAACATAATTCCTAATCCAAACGTGCAAAATGTCTAAAAATGCCTGTGATATTGAATACATGTGAGTTTTACTAGATACAGTTGTTTTTCAATGGTTTGCAAATACAAAAATGAGGTTTTACTCAATATGACTGTATACTGTAACACTCAATATGACAGTTATTTAAACATAACTCCTACACCACACATGAAAAATGGCTAATAATGCCTGAAATAATGCATCTTTGGGAGTTTTACTCGAAACATATGCTTTTTTAAATCTTGCAAATGCAAAAAGGAGTTTTTTACTTAATATGACTATAATAGTCTTAGAATCCTGAGATAATGCGAAAAAAGCAATAAAAATGTATTCAAACATAACTTCTAAACTACACATGCAAAATGGCTAATAATAACTAGAGATATGTTTTTTGGTTAGTTGTACTAGAAAAATGATCTTTTATAAGGTTTGCAAAGACACAAGTTAGTTTTTTTATTCAATATAACAGTGTAACTGTCATACTAAATATGAAAGGTTTATAATCATAACTCAAAAACCATATATGAAATTTGTCTTAAAAAGCCTTTAATATTGAATTTATGTGAGTTTTAGCAGAATCAGGTATTTTGGAAAGAATCACAAATACAAATATTAGATTTTACTGGCCTCATATTGGTCACACTCAAAATGACAGTTTTTGAAACATAACTCTAAAAAATACATATGCAAAATGTCTAATAATGCCTGAAGAAATGCATCTTCGAGAGTTTTCCAGAAAAAAAACATTTGGTAAGGTTTGCAAAAACAAAATTTGATTTGTTACTCAATTTGACAGTAATGTACTTAGAATCCTGAGATAATGCGAAAAAAGCAATAAAAATGTATTCAAACATAATTCCTAATCCAAACGTGCAAAATGTCTAAAAAGGCCTGTGATATTGAATACATGTGAGTTTTACTAGATACTGTTGTTTTTCAATGGTTTACAAATACAAAAATGAGGTTTTACTCAATATGACTGTATACTGTAACACTCAATATGAAAGTTATTTAAACATAACTCCTACACCACACATGAAAAATGGCTAATAATGCCTGAAATAATGCATCTTTGGGAGTTTTACTCGAAACATATGCTTTTTTAAATCTTGCAAATGCAAAAAGTAGTTTTTTACTCAATATGACTATAATAGTCTTAGAATCCTGAGATAATGCGAAAAAAGCAATAAAAATGTATTCACACATAACTTCTAAACAACACATGCAAAATGGCTAATAATGCCTAGAGACATGTTTTTTTGTTAGTTGTACTAGAAAAATGATCTTTTGTAAGGTTTGCAAATACACAAGTTAATTTTTTTATTCAATATAACAGTGTAACTGTCATACTAAATATGAAAGGTTTATAATCATAACTCCAAAACCAAATATGACATTTGTCTTAAAAAGCCTTTAATATTGAATTTATGTAAGTTTTAGCGGATTCAGGTATTTTGGAAAGAATCACAAATACGAATATTAGATTTTACTGGCGTCATATTGGTCACATTCAAAATGACAGTTTTTGAAACATAACTCCAAAAATACACATGCAAAATGTCTAATAATGCCTGAAGAAATGCATCTTCGAGAGTTTTCCTGGAAAAAAAGACATTTGGTAAGGTTTGCAAAAACAAAATTTGATTTGTTACTCAATTTGACAGTAATGTACTTAGAATCCTGAGATAATGCGAAAAAAGCAATAAAAATGTATTCAAACATAATTCCTAATCCAAACGTGCAAAATGTCTAAAAATGCCTGTGATATTGAATACATGTGAGTTTTACTAGATACAGTTGTTTTTCTATGGTTTGCAAATACAAAAATGAGGTTTTACTCAATATGACTGTATACTGTAACACTCAATATGACAGTTATTTAAACATAACTCCTACACCACACATGAAAAATGGCTAATAATGCCTGAAATAATGCATCTTTGGGAGTTTTACTCGAAACATATGCTTTTTTAAATCTTGCAAATGCAAAAAGTAGTATTTTACTCAATATGATTTTAATAGTCTTAGAATCCTGAGATAATGCGAAAAAAGCAATAAAAATGTATTCAAACATAATTCCTAATCCAAACGTGCAAAATGTCTAAAAATGCCTGTGATATTGAATACATGTGAGTTTTACTAGATACAGTTGTTTTTCAATGGTTTGCAAATACAAAAATGAGGTTTTACTCAATATGACTGTATACTGTAACACTCAATATGACAGTTATTTAAACATAACTCCTACACCACACATGAAAAATGGCTAATAATGCCTGAAATAATGCATCTTTGGGAGTTTTACTCGAAACATATGCTTTTTTAAATCTTGCAAATGCAAAAAGTAGTTTTTTACTCAATATGACTATAATAGTCTTAGAATCCTGAGATAACGCGAAAAAAGCAATAAAAATGTATTCAAACATAACTTCTAAACAACACATGCAAAATGGCTAATAATGCCTAGAGATATGATTTTTTGTTAGTTTTACTAGAAAAATGATCTTTTATAAGGTTTGCAAAGACACAAGTTAGTTTTTTTATTCAATATAACAGTGTAACTGTCATACTAAATATGAAAGGTTTATAATGATAACTCCAAAACCAAATATGACATTTGTCTTAAAAAGCCTTTAATATTGAATTTATGTAAGTTTTAGCACAATCAGGTATTTTGGAAAGAATCACAAATACAAATATTAGATTTTACTGGCCTCATATTGGTCACACTCAAAATGACAGTTTTTGAAACATAACTCCAAAAATACACATGCAAAATGTCTAATAATGCCTGAAGAAATGCATCTTCGAGAGTTTTCCTGAAAAAAAAGACATTTGGTAAGGTTTGCAAAAACAAAATTTGATTTGTTACTCAATTTGACAGTAATGTACTTAGAATCCTGAGATAATGCGAAAAAAGCAATAAAAATGTATTCAAACATAATTCCTAATCCAAACCTGCAAAATGTCTAAAAATGCCTGTGATATTGAATACATGTTAGTTTTATTAGATACAGTTGTTTTTCTATGGTTTGCAAATACAAAAATGAGGTTTTACTCAATATGACTGTATACTGTAACACTCAATATGACAGTTATTTAAACATAACTCCTACACCACACATGAAAAATGGCTAATAATGCCTGAAATAATGCATCTTTGGGAGTTTTACTCGAAACATATGCTTTTTTAAATCTTGCAAATGCAAAAAGTAGTTTTTTACTCAATATGACTATAATAGTCTTAGAATCCTGAGATAATGCGAAAAAAGCTATAGAAATGTATTCACACATAACTTCTAAACAACACATGCAAAATGGCTAATAATGTCTAGAGATATGTTTTTTTGTTAGTTGTACTAGAAAAATTATCTTTTGTAAGGTTTGCAAAGACACAAGTTAATTTTTTTATTCAATATAACAGTGTAACTGTCATACTAAATATGAAAGGTTTATAATGATAACTCCAAAACCAAATATGAAATTTGTCTTAAAAAGCCTTTAATATTGAATGTATGTAAGTTTTAGCAGAATCAGGTATTTTGGAAAGAATCACAAATACAAATATTAGATTTTACTGGCCTCATATTGGTCACACTCAAAATGACAAGTTTTTGAAACATAACTCCAAAAATACACATGCAAAATGTCTAATAATGCCTGAAGAAATGCATCTTTGGGAGTTTTACTCGAAACATATGCTTTTTTAAATCTTGCAAATGCAAAAAGTAGTTTTTTACTCAATATGACTATAATAGTCTTAGAATCCTGAGATAATGCGAAAAAAGCAATAAAAATGTATTCACACGTAACTTCTAAACAACACATGCAAAATGGCTAATAATGCCTAGAGATATGTTTTTTGGTTAGTTGTACTAGAAAAATTATCTTTTGTAAGGTTTGCAAAGACACAAGTTAATTTTTTTATTCAATATAACAGTGTAACTGTCATACTAAATATGAAAGGTTTATAATGATAACTCCAAAACCAAATATGACATTTGTCTTAAAAAGCCTTTAATATTGAATTTTTGTAAGTTTTAGCAGAATCAGGTATTTTGGAAAAAATCACAAATACAAATATTAGATTTTACTGGCCTCATATTGGTCACACTCAAAATGAGAGTTTTTGAAACATAACTCCAAAAATACACATGCAAAATGTCTAATAATGCCTGAAGAAATGCATCTTCGAGAGTTTACCTGAAAAAAAAGACATTTGGTAAGGTTTGCAAAAACAAAATTTGATTTGTTACTCAATTTGACAGTAATGTACTTAGAATCCTGAGATAATGCAAAAAAGCAATAAAAATGTATTCAAACATAATTCCTAATCCAAACCTGCAAAATGTCTAAAAATGCCTGTGATATTGAATACATGTGAGTTTTACTAGATACAGTTGTTTTTCAATGGTTTGCAAATACAAAAATGAGGTTTTACTCAATATGACTGTATACTGTAACACTAGATATGACAGTTATTTAAACATAACTCCTACACCACACATGAAAAATGTCTAATAATGCCTGAAATAATGCATCTTTGGGAGTTTTACTCGAAACGTATGCTTTTTTAAATCTTGCAAATGCAAAAAGTCGTTTTTTACTCAATATGACTATAATAGTCTTAGAATCCTGAGATAATGCGAAAAAAGCAATAAAAATGTATTCACACATAACTTCTAAACAACACATGCAAAATGGCTAATAATGCCTAGAGATATGTTTTTTGTTAGTTGTACTAGAAAAATGATCTTTTGTAAGGTTTGCAAAGACACAAGTTAATTTTTTTATTCAATATAACAGTGTAACTGTCATACTAAATATGAAAGGTTTATAATGATAACTCCAAAACCAAATATGACATTTGTCTTAAAAAGCCTTTAATATTGAATTGATGTAAGTTTTAGCAGAATCAGGTATTTTGGAAAGAATCACAAATACAAATATTAGATTTTACTGGCCTCATATTGATCACACTCAAAATGACAGTTTTTGAAACATAACTCCAAAAATACACATGCAAAATGTCTAATAATGCCTGAAGAAATGCATCTTTGAGAGTTTTCCTGAAAAAAAAGACATTTGGTAAGGTTTGCAAAAACAAAATTTGATTTGTTACTCAATTTGACAGTAATGTACTTAGAATCCTGAGAAAATGCGAAAAAAGCAATAAAAATGTATTCAAACATAATTCCTAATCCAAACGTGCAAAATGTCTAAAAATGCCTGTGATATTGAATACATGTAAGTTTTACTAGATACAGTTGTTTTTCAATGGTTTGCAAATACAAAAATGAGGTTTTACTCAATATGACTGTATACTGTAACACTCAATATGACAGTTATTTAAACATAACTCCTACACCACACATGAAAAATGGCTAATAATGCCTGAAATAATGCATCTTTGGGAGTTTTACTCGAAACATATGCTTTTTTAAATCTTGCAAATGCAAAAAGTAGTTTTTTACTCAATATGACTATAATAGTCTTAGAATCCTGAGATAATGCGAAAAAAGCAATAAAAATGTATTCACACAACTTCTAAACAACACTTGCAAAATGGCTAATAATGCCTAGAGATATGTTTTTTTGTTAGTTGTACTAGAAAAATGATCTTTTGTAAGGTTTGCAAAGACACAAGTTAATTTTTTTATTCAATAAAACAGTGTAACTGTCATACTAAATATGAAAGGTTTATAATCATAACTCCAAAACCAAATATGACATTTGTCATAAAAAGCCTTTAATATTGAATTTATGTAAGTTTTAGCAGAATCAGGTATTTTGGAAAGAATCACAAATACAAATATTAGATTTTACTGGCCTCATATTGGTCACACTCAAAATGACAGTTTTTGAAACATAACTCCAAAAATACACATGCAAAATGTCTAATAATGCCTGAAGAAATGCATCTTCGAGAGTTTTCCTGAAAAAAAAGACATTTGGTAAGGTTTGCAAAAACAAAATTTGATTTGTTACTCAATTTGACACTAATGTACTTACAATACTGAGATGATGCGAAAAAAGCAATAAAAATGTATTCAAACATAATTCCTAATCCAAACCTGCAAAATGTCTAAAAATGCCTGTGATATTGAATACATGTGAGTTTTACTAGATACAGTTGTTTTTCTACGGTTTGCAAATACAAAAATGAGGTTTTACTCAATATGACTGTATACTGTAACACTCAATATGACAGTTATTTAAACATAACTCCTACACCACACATGAAAAATGGCTAATAATGCCTGAAATAATGCATCTTTGGGAGTTTTACTCGAAACATATGCTTTTTTAAATCTTGCAAATGCAAAAAGTAGTTTTTTACTCAATATGACTATAATAGTCTTAGAATCCTGAGATAATGCGAAAAAAGCAATAGAAATGTATTCACACATAACTTCTAAACAACACATGCAAAATGGCTAATAATGCCTAGAGATATGTTTTTTTGTTAGTTGTACTAGAAAAATGATCTTTTGTAAGGTTTGCAAAGACACAAGTTAATTTTTTATTCAATATAACAGTGTAACTGTCATACTAAATATGAAAGGTTTATAATGATAACTCCAAAACCAAATATGACATTTGTCTTAAAAAGCCTTTAATATTGAATTGATGTAAGTTTTAGCAGAATCAGGTATTTTGGAAAGAATCACAAATACAAATATTAGATTTTACTGGCCTCATATTGGTCACATTCAAAATGACAGTTTTTGAAACATAACTCCAAAAATACACATTCAAAATGTCTAATAATGCCTGAAGAAATGCATCTTCGAGAGTTTTCCTGAAAAAAAAGACATTTGGTAAGGTTTGCAAAAACAAAATTTGATTTGTTACTCAATTTGACAGTAATGTACTTAGAATCCTAAGATAATGCGAAAAAAGCAATAAAAATATATTCAAACATAATTCCTAACCCAAACGTGCAAAATGTCTAAAAATGCCTGTGATATTGAATACATGTGAGTTTTACTAGATACAGTTGTTTTTCAATGGTTTGCAAATACAAAAATTAGGTTTTACTCAATATGACTGTATACTGTAACACTCAATATGACAGTTTTTGAAACATAACTCCTACACCACACATGAAAAATGGCTAAAAATGCCTGAAATAATGCATCTTTGGGAGTTTTACTCGAAACATATGCTTTTTTAAATCTTGCAAATGCAAAAAGTAGTATTTTACTCAATATGATTTTAATAGTCTTAGAATCCTGAGATAATGCGAAAAAAGCAATAAGAATGTATTCAAACATAATTCCTAATCCAAACGTGCAAAATGTCTAAAAATGCCTGTGATATTGAATACATGTGAGTTTTACTAGATACAGGGGTTTTTCTATGGTTTGCAAATACAAAAATTAGGTTTTACTCAATATGACTGTATACTGTAACACTCAATATGACAGTTATTTAAACATAACTCCTACACCACACATGAAAAATGGCTAATAATGCCTGAAATAATGCATCTTTGGGAGTTTTACTCGAAACATATGCTTTTTTAAATCTTGCAAATGCAAAAAGTAGTTTTTTACTCAATATGACTATAATAGTCTTAGAATCCTGAGATAATGCGAAAAAAGCTATAGAAATGTATTCACACATAACTTCTAAACAACACATGCAAAATGGCTAATAATGTCTAGAGATATGTTTTTTTGTTAGTTGTACTAGAAAAATTATCTTTTGTAAGGTTTGCAATGACACAAGTTAATTTTTTTATTCAATATAACAGTGTAACTGTCATACTAAATATGAAAGGTTGATAATGATAACTCCAAAACCAAATATGAAATTTGTCTTAAAAAGCCTTTAATATTGAATGTATGTAAGTTTTAGCAGAATCAGGTATTTTGGAAAGAATCACAAATACAAATATTAGATTTTACTGGCCTCATATTGGTCACACTCAAAATGACAAGTTTTTGAAACATAACTCCAAAAATACACATGCAAAATGTCTAATAATGCCTGAAGAAATGCATCTTCGAGAGTTTTCCTGAAAAAAAAAGACATTTGGTAAGGTTTGCAAAAACAAAATTTGATTTGTTACTCAATTTGACAGTAATGTACTTAGAATCCTGAGATAATGCGAAAAAAGCAATAAAAATGTATTCAAACATAATTCCTAATCCAAACCTGCAAAATGTCTAAAAATGCCTGTGATATTGAATACATGTGAGTTTGACTAGATACAGTTATTTTTCAATGGTTTGCAAATACAAAAATGAGGTTTTACTCAATATGACTGTATACTGTAACACTCAATATGACAGTTATTTAAGCATAAATCCTACACCACACATGAAAAATGGCTAATAATGCCTGAAATAATGCATCTTTGGGAGTTTTACTCGAAACATATGCTTTTTTAAATCTTGCAAATGCAAAAAGTAGTTTTTTACTCAATATGACTATAATAGTCTTAGAATCCTGAGATAATGCGAAAAAAGCAATAAAAATGTATTCACACGTAACTTCTAAACAACACATGCAAAATGGCTAATAATGCCTAGAGATATGTTTTTTGGTTAGTTGTACTAGAAAAATTATCTTTTGTAAGGTTTGCAAAGACACAAGTTAATTTTTTTATTCAATATAACAGTGTAACTGTCATACTAAATATGAAAGGTTTATAATGATAACTCCAAAACCAAATATGACATTTGTCTTAAAACGCCTTTAATATTGAATTTTTGTAAGTTTTAGCAGAATCAGGTATTTTGGAAAGAATCACAAATACAAATATTAGATTTTACTGGCCTCATATTGGTCACACTCAAAATGACAGTTTTTGAAACATAACTCCAAAAATACACATGCAAAATGTCTAATAATGCCTGAAGAAATGCATCTTCGAGAGTTTACCTGAAAAAAAAGACATTTGGTAAGGTTTGCAAAAACAAAATTTGATTTGTTACTCAATTTGACAGTAATGTACTTAGAATCCTGAGATAATGCAAAAAAGCAATAAAAATGTATTCAAACATAATTCCTAATCCAAACCTGCAAAATGTCTAAAAATGCTTGTGATATTGAATACATGTGAGTTTTACTAGATACAGTTGTTTTTCAATGGTTTGCAAATACAAAAATGAGGTTTTACTCAATATGACTGTATACTGTAACACTAGATATGACAGTTATTTAAACATAACTCCTACACCACACATGAAAAATGGCTAATAATGCCTGAAATAATGCATCTTTGGGAGTTTTACTCGAAACGTATGCTTTTTTAAATCTTGCAAATGCAAAAAGTCGTTTTTTACTCAATATGACTATAATAGTCTTAGAATCCTGAGATAATGCGAAAAAAGCAATAAAAATGTATTCACACATAACTTCTAAACAACACATGCAAAATGGCTACTAATGCCTAGAGATATGTTTTTTGTTAGTTGTACTAGAAAAATGATCTTTTGTAAGGTTTGCAAAGACACAAGTTAATTTTTTTATTCAATATAACAGTGTAACTGTCATACTAAATATGAAAGGTTTATAATGATAACTCCAAAACCAAATATGACATTTGTCTTAAAAAGCCTTTAATATTGAATTGATGTAAGTTTTAGCAGAATCAGGTATTTTGGAAAGAATCACAAATACAAATATTAGATTTTACTGGCCTCATATTGATCACACTCAAAATGACAGTTTTTGAAACATAACTCCAAAAATACACATGCAAAATGTCTAATAATGCCTGAAGAAATGCATCTTTGAGAGTTTTCCTGAAAAAAAAGACATTTGGTAAGGTTTGCAAAAACAAAATTTGATTTGTTACTCAATTTGACAGTAATGTACTTAGAATCCTGAGAAAATGCGAAAAAAGCAATAAAAATGTATTCAAACATAATTCCTAATCCAAACGTGCAAAATGTCTAAAAATGCCTGTGATATTGAATACATGTAAGTTTTACTAGATACAGTTGTTTTTCAATGGTTTGCAAATACAAAAATGAGGTTTTACTCAATATGACTGTATACTGTAACACTCAATATGACAGTTATTTAAACATAACTCCTACACCACACATGAAAAATGGCTAATAATGCCTGAAATAATGCATCTTTGGGAGTTTTACTCGAAACATATGCTTTTTTAAATCTTGCAAATGCAAAAAGTAGTTTTTTACTCAATATGACTATAATAGTCTTAGAATCCTGAGATAATGCGAAAAAAGCAATAAAAATGTATTCACACAACTTCTAAACAACACTTGCAAAATGGCTAATAATGCCTAGAGATATGTTTTTTTGTTAGTTGTACTAGAAAAATGATCTTTTGTAAGGTTTGCAAAGACACAAGTTAATTTTTTTATTCAATAAAACAGTGTAACTGTCATACTAAATATGAAAGGTTTATAATCATAACTCAAAACCAAATATGACATTTGTCATAAAAAGCCTTTAATATTGAATTTATGTAAGTTTTAGCAGAATCAGGTATTTTGGAAAGAATCACAAATACAAATATTAGATTTTACTGGCCTCATATTGGTCACACTCAAAATGACAGTTTTTGAAACATAACTCCAAAAATACACATGCAAAATGTCTAATAATGCCTGAAGAAATGCATCTTCGAGAGTTTTCCTGAAAAAAAAGACATTTGGTAAGGTTTGCAAAAACAAAATTTGATTTGTTACTCAATTTGACAGTAATGTACTTACAATCCTGAGATGATGCGAAAAAAGCAATAAAAATGTATTCAAACATAATTCCTAATCCAAACCTGCAAAATGTCTAAAAATGCCTGTGATATTGAATACATGTGAGTTTTACTAGATACAGTTGTTTTTCTACGGTTTGCAAATACAAAAATGAGGTTTTACTCAATATGACTGTATACTGTAACACTCAATATGACAGTTATTTAAACATAACTCCTACACCACACATGAAAAATGGCTAATAATGCCTGAAATAATGCATCTTTGGGAGTTTTACTCGAAACATATGCTTTTTTAAATCTTGCAAATGCAAAAAGTAGTTTTTTACTCAATATGACTATAATAGTCTTAGAATCCTGAGATAATGCGAAAAAAGCAATAGAAATGTATTCACACATAACTTCTAAACAACACATGCAAAATGGCTAATAATGCCTAGAGATATGTTTTTTTGTTAGTTGTACTAGAAAAATGATCTTTTGTAAGGTTTGCAAAGACACAAGTTAATTTTTTTATTCAATATAACAGTGTAACTGTCATACTAAATATGAAAGGTTTATAATGATAACTCCAAACCAAATATGACATTTGTCTTAAAAAGCCTTTAATATTGAATTGATGTAAGTTTTAGCAGAATCAGGTATTTGGAAAGAATCACAAATACAAATATTAGATTTTACTGGCCTCATATTGGTCACATTCAAAATGACAGTTTTTGAAACATAACTCCAAAAATACACATTCAAAATGTCTAATAATGCCTGAAGAAATGCATCTTCGAGAGTTTTCCTGAAAAAAAAGACATTTGGTAAGGTTTGCAAAAACAAAATTTGATTTGTTACTCAATTTGACAGTAATGTACTTAGAATCCTAAGATAATGCGAAAAAAGCAATAAAAATGTATTCAAACATAATTCCTAACCCAAACGTGCAAAATGTCTAAAAATGCCTGTGATATTGAATACATGTGAGTTTTACTAGATACAGTTGTTTTTCAATGGTTTGCAAATACAAAAATTAGGTTTTACTCAATATGACTGTATACTGTAACACTCAATATGACAGTTTTTGAAACATAACTCCTACACCACACATGAAAAATGGCTAAAAATGCCTGAAATAATGCATCTTTGGGAGTTTTACTCGAAACATATGCTTTTTTAAATCTTGCAAATGCAAAAAGTAGTATTTTACTCAATATGATTTTAATAGTCTTAGAATCCTGAGATAATGCGAAAAAAGCAATAAGAATGTATTCAAACATAATTCCTAATCCAAACGTGCAAAATGTCTAAAAATGCCTGTGATATTGAATACATGTGAGTTTTACTAGATACAGTTGTTTTTCAATGGTTTGTAAATACAAAAATGAGGTTTTACTCAATATGACTGTATACTGTAACACTCAATATGACAGTTTTTGAAACATAACTCCTACACCACACATGAAAAATGGCTAATAATGCCTGAAATAATGCATCTTTGGGAGTTTTACTCGAAACATATGCTTTTTTAAATCTTGCAAATGCAAAAAGTAGTTTTTTACTCAATATGACTATAATAGTCTTAGAATCCTGAGATAATGCGAAAAAAGCAATAAAAATGTATTCACACATAACTTCTAAACAACACATGCAAAATGGCTAATAATGCCTAGAGATATGTTTTTTTGTTAGTTGTACTAGAACAATGATCTTTTGTAAGGTTTGCAAAGACACAAGTTAATTTTTTTATTCAATATAACAGTGTAACTGTCATACTAAATATGAAAGGTTTATAATGATAACTCCAAAACCAAATATGACATTTGTCTTAAAAAGCCTTTAATATTGAATTTATGTAAGTTTTAGCACAATCAGGTATTTTGGAAAGAATCACAAATACAAATATTAGATTTTACTGGCCTCATATTGGTCACACTCAAAATGACAGTTTTTGAAACATAACTCCAAAAATACACATGCAAAATGTCTAATAATGCCTGAAGAAATGCATCTTCGAGAGTTTTCCTGAAAAAAAAGACATTTGGTAAGGTTTGCAAAAACAAAATTTGATTTGTTGCTCAATTTGACAGTAATGTACTTAGAATCCTGAGATAATGCGAAAAAAGCAATAAAAATGTATTCAAACATAATTCCTAATCCAAACCTGCAAAATGTCTAAAAATGCCTGTGATATTGAATATATGTGAGTTTTACTAGATACAGTTGTTTTTCAATGGTTTGCAAATACAAAAATGAGGTTTTACTCAATATGACTGTATACTGTAACACTCAATATGACAGTTATTTAAACATAACTCCTACACCACACATGAAAAATGGCTAATAATGCATGAAATAATGCATCTTTGGGAGTTTTACTCGAAACGATTGCTTTTTTAAATCATTGCAATGCAAAAAATTGTTGTTTTACTCAATATGACAATAATGTTCTTGGAATCCTGAGATAATGCGAAAAAAACAATAAAATGTTTTCAAACACAACTTTTTAACAACACATGCAAAACGGCTAATAATGCCTAGAGATATGTTTTTTTGTTAGTTGTACTAGAAAAATGATCTTTTATAAGGTTTGCAAAGACACAAGTTAGTTTTTTTATTCAATATAACAGTGTAACTGTCATACTAAATATGAAAGGTTTATAATCATAACTCCAAAACCAAATATGAAATTTGTCTTAAAAAGCCTTTAATATTGAATCTATGTGAGTTTTAGCAGAATCAGGTATTTTGGAAAGAATCACAAATACAAATATTAGATTTTACTGGCCTCATATTGGTCACACTCAAAATGACAGTTTTTGAAACATAACTCCAAAAATACACATGCAAAATGTCTAATAATGCCTGAAGAAATGCATCTTCGAGAGTTTTCCTGAAAAAAAAGACATTTGGTAAGGTTTGCAAAAACAAAATGTGATTTGTTACTCAATTTGACAGTAATGTACTTACAATCCTGAGATAATGCGAAAAAAGCAATAAAAATGTATTCAAACATAATTCATAATCCAAACCTGCAAAATGTCTAAAAATGCCTGTGATATTGAATACATGTGAGTTTTACTAGATACAGTTGTTTTTCTACGGTTTGCAAATACAAAAATGAGGTTTTACTCAATATGACTGTATACTGTAACACTCAATATGACAGTTATTTAAACATAACTCCTACACCACACATGAAAAATGGCTAATAATGCCTGAAATAATGCATCTTTGGGAGTTTTACTCGAAACATATGCTTTTTTAAATCTTGCAAATGCAAAAAGTAGTTTTTTACTCAATATGACTATAATAGTCTTAGAATCCTGAGATAATGCGAAAAAAGCAATAGAAATGTATTCACACATAACTTCTAAACAACACATGCAAAATGGCTAATAATGCCTAGAGATATGTTTTTTTGTTAGTTGTACTAGAAAAATGATCTTTTGTAAGGTTTGCAAAGACACGAGTTATTTTTTTTATTCAATATAACAGTGTAACTGTCATACTAAATATGAAAGGTTTATAATGATAACTCCAAAACCAAATATGACATTTGTCTTAAAAAGCCTTTAATATTGAATTTATGTAAGTTTTAGCAGAATCAGGTATTTTGGAAAGAATCACAAATACAAATATTAGATTTTACTGGCCTCATATTGGTCACACTCAAAATGACAGTTTTTGAAACATAACTCCAAAAATACACATTCAAAATGTCTAATAATGCCTGAAGAAATGCATCTTCGAGAGTTTTCCTGAAAAAAAAAGACATTTGGTAAGGTTTGCAAAAACAAAATTTGATTTGTTACTCAATTTGACAGTAATGTACTTAGAATCCTGAGATAATGCGAAAAAAGCAATAAAAATGTGTTCAAACATAACTTCTAAACAACACATGCAAAATGGCTAATAACGCCTAGAGATATGTTTTTTGGTTAGTTGTACTAGAAAAATGATCTTTTATAAGGTTTGCAAAGACACAAGTTAGTTTTTTTATTCAATATAACAGTGTAACTGTCATACTAAATATGAAAGGTTTATAATCATAACTCCAAAATCAAATATAACATTTGTCTTAAAAAGCCTTTAATATTGAATCTATGTGAGTTTTAGCAGAATCAGGTATTTTGGAAAGAATCACAAATACAAATATTAGATTTTACTGGCCTCATATTGGTCACACTCAAAATGACAGTTTTTGAAATATAACTCCAAAAATACACATGCAAAATGTCTAATAATGCCTGAAGAAATGCATCTTCGAGAGTTTTCCAGAAAAAAAACATTTGGTAAGGTTTGCAAAAACAAAATTTGATTTGTTACTCAATTTGACAGTAATGTACTTAGAATCCTGAGATAATGCGAAAAAAGCAATAAAAATGTATTCAAACATAATTCCTAATCCAAACCTGCAAAATGTCTAAAAATGCCTGTGATATTGAATACATGTGAGTTTTACTGGATACAGTTGTTTTTCAATGGTTTGCAAATACAAAAATGAGGTTTTACTCAATATGACTGTATACTGTAACACTCAATATGACAGTTATTTAAACATAACTCCTACACCACACATGAAAAATGGCTAATAATGCCTGAAATAATGCATCTTTGGGAGTTTTACTCGAAACATATGCTTTTTTAAATCTTGCAAATGCAAAAAGTAGTTTTTTACTCAATATGACTATAATAGTCTTGGAATCCTGAGATAATGCGAAAAAAGCCATAAAAATGTATTCAAACATAACTTCTAAACAACACATGCAAAATGGCTAATAATGCCTAGAGATATGTTTTTTGGTTAGTTGTACTAGAAAAATTATCTTTTGTAAGGTTTGCAAAGACACAAGTTAACTTTTTTATTCAATATAACAGTGTAACTGTCATACTAAATATGAAAGGTTTATAATGATAACTCCAAAACCAAATATGACATTTGTCTTAAAAAGCCTTTAATATTGAATTTATGTAAGTTTTAGCAGAATCAGGTATTTTGGAAAGAATCACAAATACAAATATTAGATTTTACTGGCCTCATATTGGTCACACTCAAAATGACAGTTTTTGAAACATAACTCCAAAAATACACATGCAAAATGTCTAATAATGCCTGAAGAAATGCATATTCGAGAGTTTTCAAAAAAAAAACATTTGGTAAGGTTTGCAAAAACAAAATTTGATTTGTTACTCAATTTGACAGTAATGTACTTAGTATTGCTTTGTTCGCATTATCTCAGGATTCTAAGACTATTATAGTCATATTGAGTAAAAAACTACTTTTTGCATTTGCAAGATTTAAAAAAGCATATGTTTCGAGTAAAACTCCCAAAGATGCATTATTTCAGGCATTATTGGCCATTTTTCATGTGTGGTGTAGGAGTTATGTTTAAATAACTGTCATATTGAGTGTTACAGTATACAGTCATATTGAGTAAAACCTCATTTTTGTATTTGCAAACCATTGAAAAACAACTGTATCTAGTAAAACTCACATGTATTCAATATCACAGGCATTTTTAGACATTTTGCAGGTTTGGATTAGGAATTATGTTTGAATACATTTTTATTGCTTTTTTCGCATTATCTCAGGATTCTAAGTACATTACTGTCAAATTGAGTAACAAATCAAATTTTGTTTTTGCAAACCTTACCAAATGTTTTTTTTTTGAAAACTCTCGAATATGCATTTCTTCAGGCATTATTAGACATTTTGCATGTGTATTTTTGGAGTTATGTTTCAAAAACTGTCATTTTGAGTGTGACCAATATGAGGCCAGTAAAATCTAATATTTGTATTTGTGATTCTTTCCAAAATACCTGATTCTGCTAAAACTCACATAGATTCAATATTAAAGGCTTTTTAAGACAAATTTCATATATGGTTTTGGAGTTATGATTATAAACCTTTCATATTTCGTATGACAGTTACACTGTTATATTGAATAAAAAAACTAACTTGTGTCTTTGCAAACGTTATAAAAGATCATTTTTCTAGTACAACTAACCAAAAAACATATCTCTAGGCATTATTAGCCATTTTGCATGTGTTGTTTAGAAGTTATGTTTGAATACATTTTTATTGCTTTTTTCGCATTATCTCAGGATTGTAAGACTATTATAGTCATATTGAGTAAAAAACTCCTTTTTGCATTTGCAAGATTTAAAAAAGCACATGTTTCGAGTAAAACTCCCAAAGATGCATTATTTCAGGCATTATTAGCCATTTTTCATGTGTGGTGTAGAAGTTATGTTTAAATAACTGTCATATTGAGTGTTACAGTATACAGTCATATTGAGTAAAACCTCATTTTTGTATTTGCAAACCATTGAAAAACAACTGTATCTAGTAAAACTCACATGTATTCAATATCACAGGCCTTTTTAGACATTTTGCAGGTTTGGATTAGGAATTATGTTTGAATACATTTTTATTGCTTTTTTCGCATTATCTCAGGATTCTAAGTACATTACTGTCAAATTGAGTAACAAATCAAATTTTGTTTTTGCAAACCTTACCAAATGTCTTTTTTTTTCAGGAAAACTCTCGAAGATGCATTTCTTCAGGCATTATTAGACATTTTGAATGTGTATTTTTGGAGTTATGTTTCAAAAACTGTCATTTTGAGTGTGACCAATATGAGGCCAGTAAAATCTAATATTTGTATTTGTGATTCTTTCCAAAATACCTGATTCTGCTAAAACTTACATAAATTCAATATTAAAGGCTTTTTAAGACAAATGTCATATTTGGTTTTGGAGTTATCATTATAAACCTTTCATATTTAGTATGACAGTTACACTGTTATATTGAATAAAAAAAATAACTTGTGTCTTTGCAAACCTTACAAAAGATCATTTTTCTAGTACAACTAACAAAAAAACATATCTCTAGGCATTATTAGCCATTTTGCATGTGTATTTTTGGAGTTATGTTTCAAAAACTGTCATTTTGAGTGTGACCAATATGAGGCCAGTAAAATCTAATATTTGTATTTGTGATTCTTTCCAAAATACCTGATTCTGCTAAAACTCACATAGATTCAATATTAAAGGCTTTTTAAGACAAATTTCATATTTGGTTTTGGAGTTATGATTATAAACCTTTTATATTTAGTATGACAGTTACACTGTTATATTGAATAAAAAACTAACTTGTGTCTTTGCAAACCTTATAAAAGATAATTTTTCTAGTACAACTAACAAAACAACATATATCTCTAGGCATTATTAGCCATTTTGCATGTGTTGTTTAGAAGTTATGTTTGAATACATTTTTATTGCTTTTTTCGCATTATCTCAGGATTCTAAGACTATTATAGTCGTATTGAGTAAAAAACTACTTTTTGCAATTGCAAGATTTAAAAAAGCATATGTTTCGAGTAAAACTCCCAAAGATGCATTATTTCAGGCATTATTAGACATTTTTCATGTGTGGTGTAGGAGTTATGTTTAAATAACTGTCATATTAAGTGTTAGAGTATACAGTCATATTGAGTAAAACCTCATTTTTGTATTTGCAAACCATAGAAAAACAACTGTATCTAGTAAAACTCACATGTATTCCATATCACAGGCATTTGTAGACATTTTGCAGGTTTGGATTAGGAATTATGTTTGAATACATTTTTATTGCTTTTTTCGCATTATCTCAGGATTCTAAGTACATTACTGTCAAATTGAGTAACAAATCAAATTTTGTTTTTGCAAACCTTACCAAATGTATTTTTTTTTTCAGGAAAACTCTCGAAGATGCATTTCTTCAGGCATTATTAGACATTTTGCATGTGTATTTTTGGAGTTATGTTTCAAAAACTGTCAATTTGAGTGTGACCAATATGAGGCCAGTAAAATCTAATATTTGTATTTGTGATTCTTTCCAAAATACCTGATTCTGCTAAAACTTACATAAACTCAATATTAAAGGCTTTTTAAGACAAATGTCATATTTGGTTTTGGAGTTATCATTATAAACCTTTCATATTTAGTATGACAGTTACACTGTTATATTGAATAAAAAAATTAACTTGTGTCTTTGCAAACCTTACAAAAGATCATTTTTCTAGTACAACTAACAAAAAAACATATCTCTAGGCATTATTAGCCATTTTGCATGTGTTGTTTAGAAGTTATGTGTGAATACATTTTTATTGCTTTTTTCGCATTATCTCAGGATTCTAAGACTATTATAGTCATATTGAGTAAAAAACTACTTTTTGCATTTGCAAGATTTAAAAAAGCATATGTTTCGAGTAAAACTCCCAAAGATGCATTATTTCAGGCATTAGTAGCCATTTTTCATGTGCGGTGTAGGAGTTATGTTTAAATAACTGTCATATTGAGTGTTACAGTATACAGTCATATTGAGTAAAACCTCATTTTTGTATTTGCAAACCATTGAAAAACAACTGTATCTAGTAAAACTCACATGTATTCAATATCACAGGCATTTTTAGACATTTTGCACGTTTGGATTAGGAATTATGTTTGAATACATTTTTATTGCTTTTTTCGCATTATCTCAGGATTCTAAGACTAGTATAGTCATATTGAGTAAAATACTACTTTTTGCATTTGCAAGATTTAAAAAAGCATATATTTCGAGTAAAACTCCCAAAGATGCATTATTTCAGGCATTATTAGCCATTTTTCATGTGTGGTGTAGGAGTTATGTTTCAAAAACTGTCATATTGAGTGTTACAGTATACAGTCATATTGAGTAAAACCTCATTTTTGTATTTGCAAACCATTGAAAAACAACTGTATCTAGTAAAACTCACATGTATTCAATATCACAGGCGTTTTTAGACATTTTGCACGTTTGGATTAGGAATTATGTTTGAATACATTTTTATTGCTTTTTTCGCATTATCTCAGGATTCTAGGTACATTACTGTCAAATTGAGTAACAAATCAAATTTTGTTTTTGCAAACCTTACCAAATGTTTTTTTTCAGGAAAACTCTTGAAGATGCATTTCTTAAGGCATCATTAGACATTTTCCATGTGTATTTTTGGAGTTATGTTTCAAAAACTGTCATTTTGAGTGTGACCAATATGAGGCCAGTAAAATCTAATATTTGTATTTGTGATTCTTTCCAAAATACCTGATTGTGCTAAAACTTACATAAATTCAATATTAAAGGCTCTTAAAGACACATTTCATATTTGGTTTTGGAGTTATGATTATAAACCTTTCATATTTAGTATGACAGTTACACTGTTATATTGAATAAAAAAACTAACTTGTGTCTTTGCAAACCTTACAAAAGATCATTTTTCTAGTACAGCTAACCAAAAAACATATCTCTAGGCATTATTAGCCATTTTGCATGTGTTGTTTAGAAGTTATGTTTGAATACATTTTTATTGCTTTTTTCGCATTATCTCAGGATTGTAAGACTATTATAGTCACATTGAGTAAAACACTACTTTTTGCACTTGCAAGATTTAAAAAAGCATATGTTTCGAGTAAAACTCCCAAAGATGCATTATTTCAGGCATTATTAGACATTTTTCACGTGTGGTGTAGGAGTTATGTTTAAATAACTGTCATATTGAGTGTTACAGTATACAGTCATATTGAGTAAAACCTCCATCCATCCATCCATTTTCTACCGCTTATTCCCTTTCGGGGTTGCGGGATTGTAGCTGAGTAAAACCTCATTTTTGTATTTGCAAACCATAGAAAAACAACTGTATCTAGTAAAACTCACATGTATTCAATATCACAGGCAATTGTAGCTGAGTAAAACCTCATTTTTGTATTTGCAAACCATAGAAAAACAACTGTATCTAGTAAAACTCACATGTATTCAATATCACAGGCCTTTTTAGACATTTTGCACGTTTGGATTAGGAATTATGTTGGAATACATTTTTATTGCTTTTTTCGCATTATCTCAGGATTCTAAGTACATTACTGTCAAATTGAGTATCAAATCAAATTTTGTTTTTGCAAACCTTACCAAATGTTTTTTTTTTCAGGAAAACTCTTGAAGATGCATTTTTTAAGGCATCATTAGACATTTTGCATGTGTATTTTTGGAGTTATGCTTCAAAAACTGTCATTTTGAGTGTGACCAATATGAGGCCAGTAAAATCTAATATTTGTATTTGTGATTCTTTCCAAAATACCTGATTCTGGTAAAACTTACATAAATTCAATATTAAAGGCTTTTTAAGACAAATTTCATATTTGGTTTTGGAGTTATGATTATAAACCTTTCATATTTAGTATGACAGTTACACTGTTATATTGAATAAAAAAACGAACTTGTGTCTTTGCAAACCTTACAAAAGATCATTTTTCTAGTACAACTAACAAAAAAACATATCTCTAGCTATTATTAGCCATTTTGCATGTGTTGTTTAGAAGTTATGTTTGAATACATTTTTATTGCTTTTTTCGCATTATCTCAGGATTGTAAGACTATTATAGTCATATTGAGTAAAAAACTACTTTTTGCATTTGCAAGATTTAAAAAAGCATATGTTTCGAGTAAAACTCCCAAAGATGCATTATTTCAGGCATTATTAGCCATTTTTCATGTGTGGTGTAGGAGTTATGTTTAAATAACTGTCATAGTGAGTGTTACAGTATACAGTCATATTGAGTAAAACCTAATTTTTGTATTTGCAAACCATAGAAAAACAACTGTATCTAGTAAAACTCACATGTATTCAATATCACAGGCATTTTTAGACATTTTGCACGTTTGGATTAGGAATTATGTTGGAATTCATTTTAATTGCTTTTTTCGCATTATCTCAGGATTCTAAGTACATTACTGTCAAATTGAGTAACAAATCAAATTTTGTTTTTGCAAACCTTACCAAATGTTTTTTTTCAGGAAAACTCTCGAAGATGCATTTCTTCAGGAATTATTAGACATTTTGCATGTGTATTTTTGGAGTTATTGTTCAAAAACTGTCATTTTGAGTGTGACCAATATGAGGCCAGTAAAATCTAATATTTGTATTTGTGATTCTTTCCAAAATACCTGATTCTGCTAAAACTCACATAGATTCAATATTAAAGGCTTTTTAAGACAAATTTCATATATGGTTTTGGAGTTATGATTATAAACCTTTCATATTTCGTATGACAGTTACACTGTTATATTGAATAAAAAAACTAACTTGTGTCTTTGCAAACCTTATAAAAGATCATTTTTCTAGTACAACTAACCAAAAAACATATCTCTAGGCATTATTAGCCATTTTGCATGTGTTGTTTAGAAGTTATGTTTGAATACATTTTTATTGCTTTTTTCGCATTATCTCAGGATTCTAAGACTATTATAGTCATATTGAGTAAAAAACTCCTTTTTGCATTTGCAAGATTTAAAAAAGCACATGTTTCGAGTAAAACTCCCAAAGATGCATTATTTCAGGCATTATTAGCCATTTTTCATGTGTGGTGTAGAAGTTATGTTTAAATAACTGTCATATTGAGTGTTACAGTATACAGTCATATTGAGTAAAACCTCATTTTTGTATTTGCAAACCATTGAAAAACAACTGTATCTAGTAAAACTCACATGTATTCAATATCACAGGCCTTTTTAGACATTTTGCAGGTTTGGATTAGGAATTATGTTTGAATACATTTTTATTGCTTTTTTCGCATTATCTCAGGATTCTAAGTACATTACTGTCAAATTGAGTAACAAATCAAATTTTGTTTTTGCAAACCTTACCAAATGTCTTTTTTTTTCAGGAAAACTCTCGAAGATGCATTTCTTCAGGCATTATTAGACATTTTGAATGTGTATTTTTGGAGTTATGTTTCAAAAACTGTCATTTTGAGTGTGACCAATATGAGGCCAGTAAAATCTAATATTTGTATTTGTGATTCTTTCCAAAATACCTGATTCTGCTAAAACTTACATAAATTCAATATTAAAGGCTTTTTAAGACAAATGTCATATTTGGTTTTGGAGTTATCATTATAAACCTTTCATATTTAGTATGACAGTTACACTGTTATATTGAATAAAAAAAATAACTTGTGTCTTTGCAAACCTTACAAAAGATCATTTTTCTAGTACAACTAACAAAAAAAACATATCTCTAGGCATTATTAGCCATTTTGCATGTGTATTTTTGGAGTTATGTTTCAAAAACTGTCATTTTGAGTGTGACCAATATGAGGCCAGTAAAATCTAATATTTGTATTTGTGATTCTTTCCAAAATACCTGATTCTGCTAAAACTCACATAGATTCAATATTAAAGGCTTTTTAAGACAAATTTCATATTTGGTTTTGGAGTTATGATTATAAACCTTTTATATTTAGTATGACAGTTACACTGTTATATTGAATAAAAAACTAACTTGTGTCTTTGCAAACCTTATAAAAGATAATTTTTCTAGTACAACTAACAAAAAAACATATATCTCTAGGCATTATTAGCCATTTTGCATGTTTTGTTTAGAAGTTATGTTTGAATACATTTTTATTGCTTTTTTCGCATTATCACAGGATTCTAAGACTATTATAGTCGTATTGAGTAAAAAACTACTTTTTGCAATTGCAAGATTTAAAAAAGCATATGTTTCGAGTAAAACTCCCAAAGATGCATTATTTCAGGCATTATTAGCCATTTTTCATGTGTGGTGTAGGAGTTATGTTTAAATAACTGTCATATTAAGTGTTACAGTATACAGTCATATTGAGTAAAACCTCATTTTTGTATTTGCAAACCATAGAAAAACAACTGTATCTAGTAAAACTCACATGTATTCCATATCACAGGCATTTGTAGACATTTTGCAGGTTTGGATTAGGAATTATGTTTGAATACATTTTTATTGCTTTTTTCGCATTATCTCAGGATTCTAAGACTAGTATAGTCATATTGAGTAAAATACTACTTTTTGCATTTGCAAGATTTAAAAAAGCATATATTTCGAGTAAAACTCCCAAAGATGCATTATTTCAGGCATTATTAGCCATTTTTCATGTGTGGTGTAGGAGTTATGTTTCAAAAACTGTCATATTGAGTGTTACAGTATACAGTCATATTGAGTAAAACCTCATTTTTGTATTTGCAAACCATTGAAAAACAACTGTATCTAGTAAAACTCACATGTATTCAATATCACAGGCGTTTTTAGACATTTTGCACGTTTGGATTAGGAATTATGTTTGAATACATTTTTATTGCTTTTTTCGCATTATCTCAGGATTCTAGGTACATTACTGTCAAATTGAGTAACAAATCAAATTTTGTTTTTGCAAACCTTACCAAATGTTTTTTTTCAGGAAAACTCTTGAAGATGCATTTCTTAAGGCATCATTAGACATTTTCCATGTGTATTTTTGGAGTTATGTTTCAAAAACTGTCATTTTGAGTGTGACCAATATGAGGCCAGTAAAATCTAATATTTGTATTTGTGATTCTTTCCAAAATACCTGATTGTGCTAAAACTTACATAAATTCAATATTAAAGGCTCTTAAAGACACATTTCATATTTGGTTTTGGAGTTATGATTATAAACCTTTCATATTTAGTATGACAGTTACACTGTTATATTGAATAAAAAAACTAACTTGTGTCTTTGCAAACCTTACAAAAGATCATTTTTCTAGTACAGCTAACCAAAAAACATATCTCTAGGCATTATTAGCCATTTTGCATGTGTTGTTTAGAAGTTATGTTTGAATACATTTTTATTGCTTTTTTCGCATTATCTCAGGATTGTAAGACTATTATAGTCACATTGAGTAAAACACTACTTTTTGCACTTGCAAGATTTAAAAAAGCATATGTTTCGAGTAAAACTCCCAAAGATGCATTATTTCAGGCATTATTAGACATTTTTCACGTGTGGTGTAGGAGTTATGTTTAAATAACTGTCATATTGAGTGTTACAGTATACAGTCATATTGAGTAAAACCTCCATCCATCCATCCATTTTCTACCGCTTATTCCCTTTCGGGGTTGCGGGATTGTAGCTGAGTAAAACCTCATTTTTGTATTTGCAAACCATAGAAAAACAACTGTATCTAGTAAAACTCACATGTATTCAATATCACAGGCAATTGTAGCTGAGTAAAACCTCATTTTTGTATTTGCAAACCATAGAAAAACAACTGTATCTAGTAAAACTCACATGTATTCAATATCACAGGCATTTTTAGACATTTTGCACGTTTGGATTAGGAATTATGTTGGAATACATTTTTATTGCTTTTTTCGCATTATCTCAGGATTCTAAGTACATTACTGTCAAATTGAGTATCAAATCAAATTTTGTTTTTGCAAACCTTACCAAATGTTTTTTTTTTCAGGAAAACTCTTGAAGATGCATTTTTTAAGGCATCATTAGACATTTTGCATGTGTATTTTTGGAGTTATGCTTCAAAAACTGTCATTTTGAGTGTGACCAATATGAGGCCAGTAAAATCTAATATTTGTATTTGTGATTCTTTCCAAAATACCTGATTCTGGTAAAACTTACATAAATTCAATATTAAAGGCTTTTTAAGACAAATTTCATATTTGGTTTTGGAGTTATGATTATAAACCTTTCATATTTAGTATGACAGTTACACTGTTATATTGAATAAAAAAACGAACTTGTGTCTTTGCAAACCTTACAAAAGATCATTTTTCTAGTACAACTAACAAAAAAACATATCTCTAGCTATTATTAGCCATTTTGCATGTGTTGTTTAGAAGTTATGTTTGAATACATTTTTATTGCTTTTTTCGCATTATCTCAGGATTGTAAGACTATTATAGTCATATTGAGTAAAAAACTACTTTTTGCATTTGCAAGATTTAAAAAAGCATATGTTTCGAGTAAAACTCCCAAAGATGCATTATTTCAGGCATTATTAGCCATTTTTCATGTGTGGTGTAGGAGTTATGTTTAAATAACTGTCATAGTGAGTGTTACAGTATACAGTCATATTGAGTAAAACCTCATTTTTGTATTTGCAAACCATAGAAAAACAACTGTATCTAGTAAAACTCACATGTATTCAATATCACAGGCATTTTTAGACATTTTGCACGTTTGGATTAGGAATTATGTTGGAATTCATTTTAATTGCTTTTTTCGCATTATCTCAGGATTCTAAGTACATTACTGTCAAATTGAGTAACAAATCAAATTTTGTTTTTGCAAACCTTACCAAATGTTTTTTTTCAGGAAAACTCTCGAAGATGCATTTCTTCAGGAATTATTAGACATTTTGCATGTGTATTTTTGGAGTTATTGTTCAAAAACTGTCATTTTGAGTGTGACTAATATGAGGCCAGTGAAATCTAATATTTGTATTTGTGATTCTTTCCAAAATACCTGATTCTGCTAAAACTTACACAAATTAAATATTAAAGGCTTTTTAATACAAATTTCACATTGGGTTTTGGAGTTATGATTATAAACCTTTCATATTTAGTATGAAAGTTACACTGTTATATTGAATAAAAAAACTAACTTGTGTCTTTGCAAACCTTACAAAAGATCATTTTTCGAGTACAACTAACCAAAAAACATATCTCTAGGAATTATTAGCCATTTTGCATGTGTTGTTTAGAAGTTATGTTTGAATACATTTTTATTGCTTTTTTCGCATTATCTCAGGATTGTAAGACTATTATAGTCACATTGAGTAAAACACTACTTTTTGCACTTGCAAGATTTAAAAAAGCATATGTTTCGAGTAAAACTCCCAAAGATGCATTATTTCAGGCATTATTAGACATTTTTCATGTGTGGTGTAGGAGTTATGTTTAAATAACTGTCATATTGAGTGTTACAGTATACAGTCATATTGAGTAAAACCTCATTTTTGTATTTGCATACCATAGAAAAACAACTGTATCTAGTAAAACTCACATGTATTCAATATCACAGGCATTTTTAGACATTTTGCACGTTTGGATTAGGAATTATGTTGGAATACATTTTTATTGCTTTTTTTGCATTATCTCAGGATTCCAAGTACATTACTGTCAAATTGAGTAACAAATCAAATTTTGTTTTTGCAAACCTTACCAAATGTTTTTTTTTTTTCAGGAAAACTCTCGAAGATGCATTTCTTCAGGAATTATTAGACATTTTGCATGTGTATTTTTGGAGTTATGTTTCAAAAACTGTCATTTTGAGTGTGACCAAAGCGTTCAATAAAACCCACCACGGTATTACCCAGAATTCCATGAGTCAACCCTACATGAGGGTCAGTGAAATTCTCGTGTTGAAGTGATAGGAATGGTAAGTATGTCGCTAGGGTGGGATAGCCATTAATGCAAGGTTAACCCACTTTGTATCAATTTCCTGCATCCAGTGGCCCCCCGCTAAAGTCAATGAGACACCCCTGATCCTAACAATTCAGAAAAAATCTGTTAAACAATGGTATTTTTCTGTGGAACCGCCAGCATTGTCACTTCACTAAAGTTGGTTGGTCGTAATAATTTGGAAAAACTCTGAAGAATAAAGGTATTTTTCTGCGGAACTGTTAGCATCGTCACTTTATTAAAGGTGGTTGATCGTAATAATTTGGAAAAACTCTGAAGAATAAAGGTTTTTTTTTCTGCGGAACTGTTTGCATCGTCGCTTTATTAAAGGTGGTTGATCTTAATAATTTGGTAAAAATCTGTAAAATTACGATATTTCTCCCTTAAACGTTTCATGAAAATTTCTGTAAATATAATGTTTTTGATCATTATTTGGTTTACAATGTTTTACTTTAATTTTATGGTTTTTGTTTGGCAGCCGTAGCTGCCAGTAAATGACCGTTTTTTTTACAGAATTAATTTTTACAGTGTTTGCAAAGATACAATTTTTTTTTAATTTAATATAACAGTATAGCTGTCATACTAAATGTGAAAGGTTCATAAACATAACTCCAAAACCAAACATGAAATCTGTCTAAAAAAGCCTGTAATATTGACTTTATGTGAGTTTTACCTGAATTAGGTATTTTGGAAAGGTTCACAAATACAAAAATTTGGTTTTACTGGCCACACATTGGTCACACTGAATAAGACAGTTTTTTAACCATATCTCCAAAAATACACATGCAAAATTACAAAAAAATGCCTGAAGAAATGTATCTTTGTGAGTTTTACTGAAAAAAAAAAACATTTTGTAAGGTTTGCAAAAACAAAAAGAAATGTTTTGTAATGTTAATGTAGTTTTAAGGTAAATTAATTTTTTTTAATATTTATGTGTATTTTCACATTCAAGGCAAAAAATATATGTAGCCTCTTATAAAAGGTTTAGGCTCAAACTAACATTTACATTTTTTTCCCTGTAATATGACATACATGAGTGACTGCAAGACATACTTAATCAACAGTCAACAGCCTTACAGATCACACTGAAGGTGGCCGTACAAACAACTTTAACAATGTTACAAATATGCGCCACATTGTGGAGCCACATCAAACAAGAATGACAAACACATTTCAGGAGAACATCTTCACCGTAACACAACATTAACACAACAGAAACAATACCCAGAATTCCATGTGTTACAATATACACCCCCACCACCTAACCCCGCCCACCTCAACCAACGCACGGAGGGGGGCGGTGATGTTTTGGGGCGCGGGGTTGGGTGGTAGCAGGGGTGTAGCCCGGAAGAGTCAGCGTTGCATGGGCTTGTGGGTATTTGTTATGTTATGTTGTGTTTATGTTTTGTTACAGTGAGGATGTTTTCCTGAAATGTGTTTATCATTCTTGTTCGATGTGGATTCACAGTGTGGTGCGTATTTTGTAACAGTGTTAAAGTTGTTTGTACAGCCACCGTCAGTGTGACCTGTGTGGCTGTTGACCAAGTATGTCTTGCAGTCTCTATCACATGCATGACAATATCATGCACATCACACTCATCAGTAGGCATGCTGATGTTTTGGTGAATGAGCGTATAAAAAGTCACCTGGCCAGACTTTGGTCATGAGGGTCAGTAAAATTCTCACAGTGAAATGGTAGGGTCGGTAAGTATGTTGCTAGGGTGGGGTAGCCATTCATGCAAGGTGAATCCACTTTGCATCAAGCTCTTGCATCCAGTGGCCCCCCACTAAAGTCAATGAGACACCCCTGATCCTAACAATCCAGAAAAAATTTGTAAAACAATGGTATTTTTCTGTGGAACCGCCAGCATTGTCACTTCACTAAAAGTGGTTGATTGTAATAATTTGGAAAAACTCTTTAGAATAAAGGTATTTTTCTGCAGAACTGTTTGCATCGTCACTTTATTAAAGGTGGTTGATCTTAATAATTTAGTAAAAATCTGTAAAATTATGATATTTCACCCCAAAACGTTTCATGAAAATTTCTGTAAATATAATATTTTTGATCATTATTTGGTTTACAATGTTTTACTTTAGTTTTATGGTTTTTGTTTGGCAGCCGTAGCTGCCAGTAAATGACCGTTTTTTTACAAAATTTATTTTTACAGTGTTTGCAAAGATAAAAGTTAGTTTTTATTTATTCAATATAACAGTAAAACTGTCATACTAAATATGAAAGGTTAATAAACATAACTCCAAAACCAAACATGAAATCTGTCTAAAAAAGCCAGTAATATTGACTTTATGTGAGTTTTACCTGAATTAGGTATTTTGGAAAGGTTCACAAATACAAAAATGTGGTTTTACTGGCCTCACATTGGTCACACTCAATAAAACAGTTTTTGAACCCTATCTCCAAAAATACACATGCAAAATTACAAAAAAATGCCTGAAGAAATGTATCTTTGTGAGTTTTACTGGATAAAAAAAAACATTTTGTAAGGGTTGCAAAAACAAAAACAAATGTTTTACCCAATTTGACAGTAATGTACTTAAAATCCTGAGATAATGCAAAAAGAGCAATAAAAATGTATTCCAACATAATTCCTAATCCAAACGTGCAAAATGTCTAAAAATGCCTGTGATATTTAATACATGTGAGTTTTACTAGATACAGTTGATTTTCTATGGTTTGCAAATCCAAAAATTAGGTTTTACTCCATATGACTGTGTACTGTAACACTCAATATGACAGTTTTTTAAACATAACTCCTACACCACACATGGCTAATAATGCCTGAAATAATGCATCTTTGGGAGTTTTACTCGAAACGATTGCTTTTTTAAATCATTGCAATGCAAAAAATTGTTGTTTTACTCAATATGACAATAATGTTCTTGGAATCCTGAGATAATGCGAAAAAAACAATAAAATGTTTTCAAACACAACTTTTAAACAACACATGCAAAACGGCTAATAATGCCTAGAGATGTGTATCTTTGTTAGTTGTAGTAGAAAAATTATCTTTTGTAGGGTTCACTGTAAAAAAAAAAAAAATCAAATTTTTATGGTTAGTTTACTCTAAATTTCTACTGTAATTTTTCCATTTTTTTAGATAGGTTATAAAACTGTAGAATTGATGACATTATCTGTAAATAAACAAACCGCCTGTTATTTTGAATAATATACCAGTAATGACGAACTATGTATATTCCTATTTTTTTACAGGAAAATACCAAATTAATTATACATATTATTTTCTGTTTTCTCAAATTACTTTCAATTTCATATAAAATTACAGTAATTAACTTTATATAAATATGTAGCTTGTTATATAAAAGTATTTGTCCATACTGACAATCTAAAAATTTTATATGTAATTTTAAGGTAAATCAATTTTTTTTAATATTTATGTGAATTTTCACATTCAAGGCGAAAAATATATGTAGCCTCTTATAAAAGGTTTATGCTCAAACTAACAATTACATGTGTTTCCCTGTAATATGACATACATGAATGACTGCAAGACATACTTAATCAACAGTCAACAGCCTTACAGATCACACTGACGGTGGCCGTACAAACGACTTTAACAATGTTACAAATATGCGCCACATTGTGGAGCCACATCAAACAAGAATGACAAACACATTTCAGGAGAACATCTTCACCGTAACACAACATTAACGCAACAGAAACAATACCCAGAATTCCATGTGTTACAATACACACCCCCACCACCTAAACCCGCCCACCTCAACCAACGAACGGAGGAGGGCGGTGATGTTTTGGGGCGCGGGGTTGGGTGGTAGCGGGGATGTAGCCCGGAAAAGATAGCGCTGCATGGTTTTGTGGGTATTTGTTATGTTGTGTTTATGTTTTATTACAGTGGGGATGTTTTCCTGAAATGTGTTTATCATTCTTGTTCAATGTGAGTTCACAGTGTGGTGCATATTTGTAACAGTGTTAAAGTTGTTTGTGCAGCCACCGTCAGTGTGACCTGTGTGGCTGTTGACCAAGTATATCTTGCAGTCACCATCATATGCACAACAATACCGTGCACATCACATGCCTCAATTGGCACGCTTATGATTTGATGAATGAGCGTACAAAAAAGCCCACCGCGGTACTACTTGTCATATTCGCCCGGCCAAGCTTTGAGTCAATCCAATATGAGGGTAGTGAAATTCTCGGGGTGAAATGGTGGGATTGGTAAGTACGTTGCATGGTTGGGATAGCGATTCATGCAAGGTTAACCCACTTTGTATCAATTTCCTGCATCCAGTGGCCCACCGGTAAAGTGAATGAGACACCCCTGATCCTAACAATTCAGAAAAAATCTGTTAAACAACGGTATTTTTCTGTGGAACCGCCAGCATTGTCACTTCACTAAAGGTGATTGATCGTAATACTTTGGAAAAACTCTTTAGAATAAAGGTATTTTTCTGCAGAACTGTTTGCATCGTCACTTTATTAAAGGTGGTTGATCGTAATAATTTTGTAAAAATCTGTAAAATTACGATATTTCTCCCCAAAACATTTCATGAAAATTTCTGTAAATATAATGTTTTTGATCATTATTTGGTTTACAATGTTTTACTTTAATTTTATGATTTTTGTTTGGCAGCCGTAGCTGCCAGTAAATGACCGTTTTTTTACAGAATATATTTTTACAGTGTTTTCAAAGATACAAGTTTGTTTTTTTTATTCGATATAACAGTATTACTGTCATACTAAATATGAAAGGTTCATAAACATAACTCCAAAACCAAACATGAAATCTGTCTAAAAAAGCCTGTAATATTGACTTTATGTGAGTTTTACCTGAATTAGGTATTTTGGAAAGGTTCACAAATACAAAAATTTGGTTTTACTGGCCTCACATTGGTCACACTCAATAAGACAGTTTTTGAACCATATCTCCAAAAATACACATGCAAAATTACAAAAAAATGCCTGAAGAAAAGTATATTTGTGAGTTTTACTGGGAAAAAAACCTTTTGTAAGGTTTGCAAAAACAAAAAGGAATGTTTTACCCAATATGACAGTAATGTACTTAAAATCCTGAGATAATGCAAAAAGAGCAATAAAAATGTATTCAAACATAATTCCTAATCCAAACGTGCAATTTGTCTAAAAAAGCCTGTAATATTGAATTTATGTGAGTTTTAGCAGAATCGGGTATTTTGGAAAAGTTCACAAATACAAAAATTTGGTTTTACTGGCCTCATATTGGTCAAACTCAAAATGACAGTTTTTGAAACATAACTCCTTAAATACACATGCAAAATGTCTAATAATGCCTGAAGAAATGCATCTTTGAGAGTTTTCCTGAAAAAAAAAAAACATTTGGTGAGGTTTTTAAAAACAACATTTTATTTGGCAACTGTCATACTAAATATGAAAGGTTTATAATGATAACTCCAAAACCAAATATGACATTTGTCTTAAAAAGCCTTTAATATTGAATTTATGTAAGTTTTAGCACAATCAGGTATTTTGGAAAGAATCACAAATACAAATATTAGATTTTACTGGCCTCATATTGGTCACACTCAAAATGACAGTTTTTGAAACATAACTCCAAAAATACACATGCAAAATGTCTAATAATGCCTGAAGAAATGCATCTTCGAGAGTTTTCCTGAAAAAAAAAGACATTTGGTAAGGTTTGCAAAAACAACATTTGATTTGTTACTCAATTTGACAGTAATGCACTTAGAATCCTGAGATAATGCGAAAAAAGCAATAAAAATGTATTCAAACATAATTCCTAATCCAAACCTGCAAAATGTCTAAAAATGCCTGTGATATTGAATACATGTGAGTTTTACTAGATACAGTTGTTTTTCTATGGTTTGCAAATACAAAAATTAGGTTTTACTCAATATGACTGTATACTGTAACACTCAATATGACAGTTATTTAAACATAACTCCTACACCACACATGAAAAATGGCTAATAATGCATTAAATAATGCATATTTGGGAGTTTTACTCGAAACATATGCTTTTTTAAATCTTGCAAATGCAAAAAGTAGTTTTTTACTCAATATGACTATAATAGTCTTAGAATCCTGAGATAATGCGAAAAAAGCAATAAAAATGTATTCAAACATAACTTCTAAACAACACATGCAAAATGGCTAATAATGCCTAGAGATATGTTTTCTGGTTAGTTGTACTAGAAAAATGATCTTTTGTAAGGTTTGCAAAGACACAAGTTAATTTTTTTATTCAATACAACAGTGTAACTGTCATACTAAATATGAAAGGTTTATAATCATAACTCCAAAACCAAATATGAAATTTGTCTTAAAAAGCCTTTAATATTGAATTTATGTAAGTTTTAGCACAATCAGGTATTTTGGAAAGAATCACAAATACAAATATTAGATTTTACTGGCCTCATATTGGTCACACTCAAAATGACAGTTTTTGAAACATAACTCCAAAAATACACATGCAAAATGTCTAATAATGCCTGAAGAAATGCATCTTCGAGAGTTTTCCAGAAAAAAAACATTTGGTAAGGTTTGCAAAAACAAAATTTGATTCGTTACTCAATTTGACAGTAATGTACTTAGAATCCTGAGATAATGCGAAAAAAGCAATAAAAATGTATTCAAACATAATTCCTAATCCAAACCTGCAAAATGTCTAAAAAGGCCTGTGATATTGAATACATGTGAGTTTTACTAGATACAGTTGTTTTTCTATGGTTTGCAAATACAAAAATGAGGTTTTACTCAATATGACTGTATACTGTAACACTCAATATGACAGTTATTTAAACATAACTCCTACACCACACATGAAAAATGGCTAATAATGCATGAAATAATGCATCTTTGGGAGTTTTACTCGAAACATATGCTTTTTTAAATCTTGCAAATGCAAAAAGTAGTTTTTTACTCAATATGACTATAATAGTCTTAGAATCCTGAGATAATGCGAAAAAAGCAATAAAAATGTATTCAAACATAACTTCTAAACAACACATGCAAAATGGCTAATAATGCCTGGAGATATGTTTTTTTGTTAGTTGTACTAGAAAAATGATCTTTTATAAGGTTTGCAAAGACACAAGTTAGTTTTTTTATTCAATATAACAGTGTAACTGTCATACTAAATATGAAAGGTTTATAATCATAACTCCAAAACCAAATATGAAATTTGTCTTAAAAAGCCTTTAATATTGAATCTATGTGAGTTTTAGCAGAATCAGGTATTTTGGAAAGAATCACAAATACAAATATTAGATTTTACTGGCCTCATATTGGTCACACTCAAAATGACAGTTTTTGAAACATAACTCCAAAAATACACATGCAAAATGTCTAATAATGCCTGAAGAAATGCATCTTCGAGAGTTTTCCAGAAAAAAACATTTGGTAAGGTTTGCAAAAACAAAATTTGATTTGTTACTCAATTTGACAGTAATGTACTTAGAATCCTGAGATAATGCAAAAAAGCAATAAAAATGTATTCAAACATAATTCCTAATCAAAACCTGCAAAATGTCTAAAAATGCCTGTGATATTGAATACATGTGAGTTTTACTAGATACAGTTGTTTTTCAATGGTTTGCAAATACAAAAATGAGGTTTTACTCAATATGACTGTATACTGTAACACTCAATATGACAGTTATTTAAACATAACTCCTACACCACACATGAAAAATGGCTAATAATGCCTGAAATAATGCATCTTCGGGAGTTTTACTCGAAAAGTATGCTTTTTTAAATCTTGCAAATGCAAAAAGTCGTTTTTTACTCAATATGACTATAATAGTCTTAGAATCCTGAGATAATGCGAAAAAAGCAATACAAATGTATTCACACATAACTTCTAAACGACACATGCAAAATGGCTAATAATGCCTAGAGATATGTTTTTTGTTAGTTGTACTAGAAAAATGATCTTTTGTAAGGTTTGCAAAGACACAAGTTAATTTTTTTATTCAATATAACAGTGTAACTGTCATACTAAATATGAAAGGTTTATAATCATAACTCCAAAACCAAATATGACATTTGTCTTAAAAAGCCTTTAATATTGAATTTATGTACGTTTTAGCAGAATCAGGTATTTTGGAAAGAATCACAAATACAAATATTAGATTTTACTGGCCTCATATTGATCACACTCAAAATGACAGTTTTTGAAACATAACTCCAAAAATACACATGCAAAATGTCTAATAATGCCTGAAGAAATGCATCTTAAAGAGTTTTCCTGAAAAAAAAGACATTTGGTAAGGTTTGCAAAAACTAAATTTGATTTGTTACTCAATTTGACAGTAATGTACTTAGAATCCTGAGATAATGCGAAAAAAGCCATAAAAATGTATTCAAACATAATTCCTAATCCAAACCTGCAAAATGTCTAAAAATGCCTGTGATATTGAATACATGTGAGTTTTACTAGATACAGTTGTTTTTCTATGGTTTGCAAATACAAAAATGAGGTTTTACTCAATATGACTGTATACTGTAACACTCAATATGACAGTTATTTAAACATAACTCCTACACCACACATGAAAAATGGCTAATAATGCATGAAATAATGCATCTTTGGGAGTTTTACTCGAAACATATGCTTTTTTAAATCTTGCAAATGCAAAAAGTAGTTGTTTACTCAATATGACTATAATAGTCTTAGAATCCTGAGATAATGCGAAAAAAGCAATAAAAATGTATTCAAACATAACTTCTAAACAACACATGCAAAATGGCTAATAATGCCTAGAGATATGTTTTTTTGTTAGTTGTACTAGAAAAATGATCTTTTATAAGGTTTGCAAAGACACAAGTTAGTTTTTTTATTCAATATAACAGTGTAACTGTCATACTAAATATGAAAGGTTTATAATCATAACTCCAAAACCAAATATGAAATTTGTCTTAAAAAGCCTTTAATATTGAATCTATGTGAGTTTTAGCAGAATCAGGTATTTTGGAAAGAATTACAAATACAAATATTAGATTTTACTGGCCTCATATTGGTCACACTCAAAATGACAGTTTTTGAAACATAACTCCAAAAATACACATGCAAAATGTCTAATAATGCCTGAAGAAATGCATCTTCGAGAGTTTTCCTGAAAAAAAACATTTGGTAAGGTTTGCAAAAACAAAATTTGATTTGTTACTCAATTTGACAGTAATGTACTTAGAATCCTGAGATAATGCGAAAAAAGCAATAAAAATGTATTCAAACATAATTCCTAATCCAAACCTGCAAAATGTCTAAAAATGCCTGTGATATTGAATACATGTGAGTTTTACTAGATACAGTTGTTTTTCTATGGTTTGCAAATACAAAAATGAGGTTTTACTCAATACGACTGTATACTGTAACACTCAATATGACAGTTATTTAAACATAACTCCTACACCACACATGAAAAATGGCTAATAATGCCTGAAATAATGCATCTTTGGGAGTTTTACTCGAAACATATGCTTTTTTAAATCTTGCAAATGCAAAAATTAGTTTTTTATTCAATATGACTATAATAGTCTTAGAATCCTGAGATAATGCGAAAAAAGCAATAGAAATGTATTCACACATAACTTCTAAACAACACATGCAAAATGGCTAATAATGCCTAGAGATATGTTTTTTTTTGTTTGTTGTACTAGAAAAATTATCTTTTGTAAGGTTTGCAAAGACACAAGTTAATTTTTTTATTCAATATAACAGTGTAACTGTCATACTAAATATGAAAGGTTTATAATGATAACTCCAAAACCAAATATGACATTTGTCTTAAAAAGCCTTTAATATTGAATTTATGTAAGTTTTAGCAGAATCAGGTATTTTGGAAAGAATCACAAATACAAATATTAGATTTTACTGGCCTCATATTGGTCACACTCAAAATGACAGTTTTTGAAACATAACTCCAAAAATACACATTCAAAATGTCTAATAATGCCTGGAGAAATGCATCTTCGAGAGTTTTCCTGAAAAAAAAGACATTTGGTAAGGTTTGCAAAAACAAAATTTGATTTGTTACTCAATTTGACAGTAATGTACTTAGAATCCTGAGATAATGCGAAAAAAGCAATAAAAATGTATTCAAACATAACTTCTAAACAACACATGCAAAATGGCTAATAACGCCTAGAGATATGTTTTTTGGTTAGTTGTACTAGAAAAATGATCTTTTATAAGGTTTGCAAAGACACAAGTTAGTTTTTTATTCAATATAACAGTGTAACTGTCATACTAAATATGAAAGGTTTATAATCATAACTCCAAAACCATATATGAAATTTGTCTTAAAAAGCCTTTAATATTGAATCTATGTGAGTTTTCGCAGAATCAGGTATTTTGGAAAGAATCACAAATACAAATATTAGATTTTACTGGCCTCATATTGGTCACACTCAAAATGACAGTTTTTGAAACATAACTCCAAAAATACACATGCAAAATGTCTAATAATGCCTGAAGAAATGCATCTTTGAGAGTTTTCCAGAAAAAAAACATTTGGTAAGGTTTGCAAAAACAAAATTTGATTTGTTACTCAATTTGACAGTAATGTACTTAGAATCCTGAGATAATGCGAAAAAAGCAATAAAAATGTATTCAAACATAATTCCTAATCCAAACCTGCAAAATGTCTAAAAATGCCTGTGATATTGAATACATGTGAGTTTTACTAGATACAGTTGTTTTTCAATGGTTTGCAAATACAAAAATGAGGTTTTACTCAATATGACTGTATACTGTAACACTCAATATGACAGTTATTTAAACATAACTCCTACACCACACATGAAAAATGGCTAATAATGCCTGAAATAATGCATCTTTGGGAGTTTTACTCGAAACATATGCTTTTTTAAATCTTGCAAATGCAAAAAGTAGTTTTTTACTCAATATGACTATAATAGTCTTGGAATCCTGAGATAATGCGAAAAAAGCAATAAAAATGTATTCACACATAACTTCTAAACAACACATGCAAAATGGCTAATAATGCCTAGAGATATTTTTTTTGGTTAGTTGTACTAGAAAAATGATCTTTTATAAGGTTTGCAAAGACACAAGTTAGTTTTTTTATTCAATATAACAGTGTAACTGTCATACGAAATATGAAAGGTTTATAATCATAACTCCAAAACCATATATGAAATTTGTCTTAAAAAGCCTTTAATATTGAATTTATGTAAGTTTTAGCAGAATCAGGTATTTTGGAAAGAATCACAAATACAAATATTAGATTTTACTGGCCTCATATTGGTCACACTCAAAATGACAGTTTTTGAAACATAACTCCAAAAATACACATGCAAAATGTCTAATAATGCCTGAAGAAATGCATCTTCGAGAGTTTTCCTGAAAAAAAAGGCATTTGGTAAGGTTTGCAAAAACAAAATTTGATTTGTTACTCAATTTGACAGTAATGTACTTAGTATTGATTTGTTCGCATTATCTCAGGATTCTAAGACTATTATAGTCATATTGAGTAAAAAACTACTTTTTGCATTTGCAAGATTTAAAAAAGCATATGTTTCGAGTAAAACTCCCAAAGATGCATTATTTCAGGCATTATTGGCCATTTTTCATGTATGGTGTAGGAGTTATGTTTAAATAACTGTCATATTGAGTGTTACAGTGTACAGTCATATTGAGTAAAACCTCATTTTTGTATTTGCAAACCATTGAAAAACAACTGTGTCTAGTAAAACTCACATGTATTCAATATCACAGGCATTTTTAGACATTTTGCAGGTTTGGATTAGGAATTATGTTTGAATACATTTTATTGCTTTTTTCGCATTATCTCAGGATTCTAAGTACATTAATGTCAAATTGAGTAACAAATCAAATTTTGTTTTTGCAAACCTTACCAAATGTTTTTTTTTTTGGAAAACTCTCGAATATGCATTTCTTCAGGCATTATTAGACATTTTGCATGTGTATTTTTGGAGTTATGTTTCAAAAACTGTCATTTTGAGTGTGACCAATATGAGGCCAGTAAAATCTAATATTTGTATTTGTGATTCTTTCCAAAATACCTGATTCTGCTAAAACTCGCATTGATTCAATATTAAAGGCTTTTTAAGACAAATTTCATATATGGTTTTGGAGTTATGATTATAAACCTTTCATATTTCGTATGACAGTTACACTGTTATATTGAATAAAAAAACTAACTTGTGTCTTTGCAAACCTTATAAAAGATCATTTTTCTAGTACAACTAACCAAAAAAACATATCTCTAGGCATTATTAGCCATTTTGCATGTGTTGTTTAGAAGTTATGTTTGAATACATTTTTATTGCTTTTTTCGCATTATCAAAGGATTCTAAGACTATTATAGTCATATTGAGTAAAAACTACTTTTTGCATTTGCAAGATTTAAAAAAGCATATGTTTCGAGTAAAACTCCCAAAGATGCATTATTTCAGGCATTATTAGCCATTTTTCATGTGTGGTGTAGGAGTTATGTGTAAATAACTGTCCTATTGAGTGTTACAGTATACAGTCATATTGAGTAAAACCTCATTTTTGTATTTGCAAACCATAGAAAAACAACTGTATCTAGTAAAACTCACATGTATTCAATATCACAGGCATTTTTAGACATTTTGCACGTTTGGATTAGGAATTATGTTGGAATACATTTTTATTGCTTTTTTCGCATTATCTCAGGATTCTAAGTACATTACTGTCAAATTGAGTAACAAATCATTTTTTTTTTTTGCAAACGTTACCAAATGGTTTTTTTTCAGGAAAACTCTCGAAGATGCATTTCTTCAGGAATTATTAGACATTTTGCATATGCATTTTTGGAGTTATGTTTCAAAAACTGTCATTTTGAGTGTGACCAATATGAGGCCAGTAAAATCTAATATTTGTATTTGTGATTCTTTCCAAAATACCTGATTCTGCTAAAACTTACATAAATTCAATATTAAAGGCTTTTTAAGACAAATTTCATATTTGGCTTTCGAGTTATCATTATAAACCTTTCATATTTAGTATGACTGTTACACTGTTATATTGAATAAAAAAACTAACTTGTGTCTTTGCAAACCTTACAAAAGATCATTTTTCTAGTACAACTAACAAAAAAACATATCTCTAGCTATTATTAGCCATTTTGCATGTGTTGTTTAGAAGTTATGTTTGAATACATTTTTATTGCTTTTTTCGCATTATCTCAGGATTCTAAGACTATTATAGTCACATTGAGTAAAACACTACTTTTTGCACTTGCAAGATTTAAAAAAGCATATGTTTCGAGTAAAACTCCCAAAGATGCATTATTTCAGGCATTCTTAGACATTTTTCATGTGTGGTGTACGAGTTATGTTTAAATAACTGTCATATTGAGTGTTACAGTATACAGTCATATTGAGTAAAACCTCATTTTTGTATTTGCAAACCATAGAAAAACAACTGTATCTAGTAAAACTCACATGTATTCAATATCACAGGCATTTTTAGACATTTTGCACGTTTGGATTAGGAATTATGTTGGAATACATTTTTATTGCTTTTTTCGCATTATCTCAGGATTCTAAGTACATTACTGTCAAATTGAGTATCAAATCAAATTTTGTTTTTGCAAACCTTACCAAATGTTTTTTTTTTCAGGAAAACTCTTGAAGATGCATTTTTTAAGGCATCATTAGACATTGTGCATGTGTATTTCTGGAGTTATGCTTCAAAAACTGTCATTTTGAGTGTGAGAAATGTGAGGCCAGTAAAATCTAATATTTGTATTTGTGTTTCTTTCCAAAACACCTGATTCTGCTAAAACTTACATGAATTAAATATTAAAGGCTTTTTAAGACAAATTTCATATTTGGTTTTTGAGTGATGATTATAAACCTTTCATATTTAGTATGACTGTTACACTGTTGTATTGAATAAAAAAAACTAACTTGTGTCTTTGCAAACCTTACAAAAGATCATTTTTCTAGTACAACTAACCAAAAAACATATCTCTAGGAATTATTAGCCATTTTGCATGTGTTGTTTAGAAGTTATGTTTGAATACATTTTTATTGCTTTTTTCGCATTTTCTCAGGATTGTAAGACTATTATAGTCACATTGAGTAAAACACTACTTTTTGCCTTTGCAAGATTTAAAAAAGCATATGTTTCGAGTAAAACTCCCAAAGATGCATTATTTCAGGCATTATTAGACATTTTTCATGTGTGGTGTAGGAGTTATGTTTAAATAACTGTCATATTGAGTGTTACAGTATACAGTCATATTGAGTAAAACCTAATTTTTGTATTTGCATACCATAGAAAAACAACTGTATCTAGTAAAACTCACATGTATTCAATATCACAGGCATTTTTAGACATTTTGCACGTTTGGATTAGGAATTATGTTGGAATACATTTTTATTGCTTTTTTTTGCATTATCTCAGGATTCTAAGTACATTACTGTCAAATTGAGTAACAAATCAAATTTTGTTTTTGCAAACCTTACCAAATGTTTTTTTTTTTCAGGAAAACTCTCGAAGATGCATTTCTTCAGGAATTATTAGACATTTTGCATGTGTATTTTTGGAGTTATGTTTCAAAGACTGTCATTTTGAGTGTGACCAATATGAAGCCAGTACAATCTAATATTTGTATTTGTGATTCTTTCCAAAATACCTGATTCTGGTAAAACTTACATAAATTCAATATTAAAGGCTCTTAAAGACAAATTTCATATTTGGTTTTGGAGTTATGATTATAAACCTTTCATATTTAGTATGACAGTTACACTGTTATATTGAATAAAAAAACTAACATGTGTCTTTGCAAACCTTACAAAAGATCATTTTTCTAGTACAACTAACCAAAAAACATATCTCAAGGCATTATTAGCCATTTTGCATGTGTTGTTTAGAAGTTATGTTTGAATACATTTTTATTGCTTTTTTCGCATTATCTCAGGATTCTAAGACCATTATAGTCACATTGAGTAAAACACTACTTTTTGCACTTGCAAGATTTAAAAAAGCATGTGTTTCGAGTAAAACTCCCAAAGATGCATTATTTCAGGCATTATTAGACATTTTTCATGTGTGGTGTACGAGTTATGTTTAAATAACTGTCATATTGAGTGTTACAGTATACAGTCATATTGAGTAAAACCTCATTTTTGTATTTGCAAACCATAGAAAAACAACTGTATCTAGTAAAACTCACATGTATTCAATATCACAGGCATTTTTAGACATTTTGCACGTTTGGATTAGGAATTATGTTGGAATACATTTTTATTGCTTTTTTCGCATTATCTCAGGATTCTAAGTACATTACTGTCAAATTGAGTATCAAATCAAATTTTGTTTTTGCAAACCTTACCAAATGTTTTTTTTTCAGGAAAACTATTGAAGATGCATTTTTTAAGGCATCATTAGACATTGTGCATGTGTATTTCTGGAGTTATGCTTCAAAAACTGTCATTTTGAGTGTGACCAATATGAGGCCAGTAAAATCTAATATTTGTATTTGTGATTCTTTCCAAAATACCTGATTCTGCTAAAACTCACATAGATTCAATATTAAAGGCTTTTTAAGACAAATTTCATATTTGGTTTTGGAGTTATGATTATAAACCTTTCATATTTAGTATGACAGTTACACTGTTATATTGAATAAAAAAACTAACTTGTGTCTTTGCAAACCTTATAAAAGATCATTTTTCTAGTACAACTAACAAAAAAACATATCTCTAGGCATTATTAGCCATTTTGCATGTGTATTTTTGGAGTTATGTTTCAAAAACTGTCATTTTGAGTGTGACCAATATGAGGCCAGTAAAATCTAATATTTGTATTTGTGATTCTTTCCAAAATACCTGATTCTGCTAAAACTCACATAGATTCAATATTAAAGGCTTTTTAAGACAAATTTCATATTTGGTTTTGGAGTTATGATTATAAACCTTTAATATTTAGTATGAAAGTTACACTGTTATATTGAATAAAAAAACTAACTTGTGTCTTTGCAAACCTTATAAAAGATCATTTTTCTAGTACAACTAACAAAAAAACATATCTCTAGGCATTATTAGCCATTTTGCATGTGTTGTTTAGAAGTTATGTTTGAATACATTTTTATTGCTTTTTTCGCATTATCTCAGGATTCTAAGACTATTATAGTCATATTGAGTAAAAAACTACTTTTTGCAATTGCAAGATTTAAAAAAGCATATGTTTCGAGTAAAACTCCCAAAGATGCATTATTTCAGGCATTATTAGCCATTTTTCATGTGTGGTGTAGGAGTTATGTTTAAATAACTGTCATATTGAGTGTTACAGTATACAGTCATATTGAGTAAAACCTCATTTTTGTATTTGCAAACCATAGAAAAACAACTGTATCTAGTAAAACTCACATGTATTCAATATCACAGGCATTTTTAGACATTTTGCACGTTTGGATTAGGAATTATGTTTGAATACATTTTTATTGCTTTTTTCGCATTATCTCAGGATTCTAAGTACATTACTGTCAAATTGAGTAACAAATCAAATTTTGTTTTTGCAAACCTTACCAAATGGCTTTTTTTTTTCAGGAAAACTCTCGAAGATGCATTTTTTCAGGAATTATTAGACATTTTGCATGTGTATTTTTGGAGTTATGTTTCAAAAACTGTCATTTTGAGTGTGACCAATATGAGGCCAGTAAAATCTAATATTTGTATTTGTGATTCTTTCCAAAATACCTGATTCTGGTAAAACTTACATAAATTCAATATTAAAGGCTCTTAAAGACAAATTTCATATTTGGTTTTGGAGTTATGATTATAAACCTTTCATATTTAGTATGACAGTTACACTGTTATATTGAATAAAAAAACTAACCTGTGTCTTTGCAAACCTTACAAAAGATCATTTTTCGAGTACAACTAACCAAAAAACATATCTCTAGGCATTATTAGCCATTTTGCATGTGTTGTTTAGAAGTTATGTTTGAATACATTTTTATTGCTTTTTTCGCATTATCTCAGGATTCTAAGACTATTATAGTCATATTGAGTAAAAAACTACTTTTTGCATTTGCAAGATTTAAAAAAGCATATGTTTCGAGTAAAACTCCCAAAGATGCATTATTTCAGGCATTATTAGCCATTTTTCATGTGTGGTGTAGGAGTTATGTTTAAATAACTTTCATATTGAGTGTTACAGTATACAGTCATATTGAGTAAAACCTCATTTTTGTATTTGCAAACCATTGAAAAACAACAGTATCTAGTAAAACTCACATGTATTCAATATCACAGGCCTTTTTAGACATTTTGCACGTTTGGATTAGGAATTATGTTTGAATACATTTTTATTACTTTTTTCGCATTATCTCAGGATTCTAAGACTATTATAGTCATATTGAGTAAAAAACTACTTTTTGCATTTGCAAGATTTAAAAAAGCATATGTTTCGAGTAAAACTCCCAAAGATGAATTATTTCAGGCATTATTAGCCATTTTTCATTTGTGGTGTAGGAGTTATGTTTAAATAACTGTCATAGTGAGTGTTACAATATACAGTCATATTGAGTAAAACCTCATTTTTGTATTTGCAAACCATAGAAAAACAACTGTATCTAGTAAAACTCACATGTATTCAATATCACAGGCATTTTTAGACATTTTGCACGTTTGGATTAGGAATTATGTTGGAATACATTTTTATTGCTTTTTTCGCATTATCTCAGGATTCTAAGACTATTATAGTCATATTGAGTAAAAAACTACTTTTTGCATTTGCAAGATTTAAAAAAGCATATGTTTCGAGTAAAACTCCCAAAGATGAATTATTTCAGGCATTATTAGCCATTTTTCATGTGTGGTGTAGGAGTTATGTTTAAATAACTGTCATAGTGAGTGTTACAGTATACAGTCATATTGAGTAAAACCTCATTTTTGTATTTGCAAACCATAGAAAAACAACTGTATCTAGTAAAACTCACATGTATTCAATATCACAGGCCTTTTTAGACATTTTGCACGTTTGGATTAGGAATTATGTTTGAATACATTTTTATTGCTTTTTTCGCATTATCTCAGGATTCTAAGTACATTACTGTCAAATTGAGTAACAAATCAAATTTTGTTTTTGCAAACCTTACCAAATGTTTTTTTTCTGGAAAACTCTCGAAGATGCATTTCTTCAGGCATTATTAGACATTTTGCATATGTATTTTTGGAGTTATGTTTCAAAAACTGTCATTTTGAGTGTGACCAATACGAGGCCAGTAAAATCTAATATTTGTATTTGTGATTCTTTCCAAAATACCTGATTCTGCTAAAACTCACATAAATTCAATATTAAAGGCTTTTTAAGACAAATTTCATATTTGGTTTTGGAGTTATGATTATAAACCTTTCATATTTAGTATGACAGTTACACTGTTATATTGAATAAAAAAAACTAACTTGTGTCTTTGCAAACCTTACAAAAGATCATTTTTCTAGTACAACTAACAAAAAACATATCTCTAGGCATTATTAGCCATTTTGCATGTGTTTTTTAGAAGTTATGTTTGAATACATTTTTATTGCTTTTTTCGCATTATCTCAGGATTCTAAGACTATTATAGTCATATTGAGTAAAAAACTACTTTTTGCATTTGCAAGATTTAAAAAAGCATATGTTTCGAGTAAAACTCCCAAAGATGCATTATTTCAGGCATTATTGGCCATTTTTCATGTGTGGTGTAGGAGTTATGTTTAAATAACTGTCATATTGAGTGTTACAGTATACAGTCATATTGAGTAAAACCTCATTTTTGTATTTGCAAACCATTGAAAAACAACTGTATCTAGTAAAACTCACATGTATTCAATATCACAGGCATTTTTAGACATTTTGCAGGTTTGGATTAGGAATTATGTTTGAATACATTTTTATTGCTTTTTTCGCATTATCTCAGGATTCTAAGACTATTATAGTCATATTGAGTAAAAAACTACTTTTTGCATTTGCAAGATTTAAAAAAGCATATGTTTCGAGTAAAACTCCCAAAGATGAATTATTTCGGGCATTATTAGCCATTTTTCATGTGTGGTGTAGGAGTTATGTTTAAATAACTGTCATATTGAGTGTTACAGTATACAGTCATATTGAGTAAAACCTCATTTTTGTATTTGCAAACCATAGAAAAACAACTGTATCTAGTAAAACTCACATGTATTCAATATCACAGTCATTTTTAGACATTTTGCACGTTTGGATTAGGAATTATGTTGGAATACATTTTTCTTGCTTTTTTCGCATTATCTCAGGATTCTAAGTACATTACTGTCAAATTGAGTAACAAATCAAATTTTGTTTTTGCAAACCTTACCAAATGTTTTTTTTCTGGAAAACTCTCGAAGATGCATTTCTTCAGGCATTATTAGACATTTTGCATATGTATTTTTGGAGTTATGTTTCAAAAACTGTCATTTTGAGTGTGACCAATACGAGGCCAGTAAAATCTAATATTTGTATTTGTGATTCTTTCCAAAATACCTGATTCTGCTAAAACTTACACAAATTCAATATTAAATGCTTTTTAAAACAAATTTCATATTTGGTTTTGGAGTTATGATTATAAACCTTTCATATTTAGTATGAAAGTTACACTGTTATATTGAATAAAAAAAACTAACTTGTGTCTTTGCAAACCTGACAAAAGATCATTTTTCTAGTACAACTAACCAAAAAACATATCTCTAGGCATTATTAGCCATTTTGCATGTGTTGTTTAGAAGTTATGTTTGAATACATTTTTATTGCTTTTTTCGCATTATCTCAGGATTCTAAGACTATTATAGTCACATTGAGTAAAACACTACCATTTGCACTTGCAAGATTTAAAAAAGCATATGTTTCGAGTAAAACACCCAAAGATGCATTATTTCAGGCATTATTAGACATTTTTCATGTGTGGTGTACGAGTTATGTTTAAATAACTGTCATATTGAGTGTTACAGTATACAGTCATATTGAGTAAAACCTCATTTTTGTATTTGCAAACCATAGAAAAACAACTGTATCTAGTAAAACTCACATGTATTCAATATCACAGGCATTTTTAGACATTTTGCACGTTTGGATTAGGAATTATGTTGGAATACATTTTTATTGCTTTTTTCGCATTATCTCAGGATTCTAAGTACATTACTGTCAAATTGAGTATCAAATCAAATTTTGTTTTTGCAAACCTTACCAAATGTTTTTTTTCAGGAAAACTCTTGAAGATGCATTTTTTAAGGCATCATTAGACACTTTGCATGTGTATTTTTGGAGTTATGCTTCAAAAACTGTCATTTTGAGTGTGACCAATATGAGGCCAGTAAAATCTAATATTTGTATTTGTGATTCTTTCCAAAATACCTGATTCTGCTAAAACTTACATAAATTAAATATTAAAGGCTTTTTAAGACAAATTTCACATTTGGTTTTGGAGTTATGATTATAAACCTTTCATATTTAGTATGAAAGTTACACTGTTATATTGAATAAAAAAACTAACCTGTGTCTTTGCAAACCTTACAAAAGATCATTTTTCGAGTACAACTAACCAAAAAACATATCTCTAGGCATTATTAGCCATTTTGCATGTGTTGTTTAGAAGTTATGTTTGAATACATTTTTATTGCTTTTTTTCGCATTATCTCAGGATTCCAAGTACATTACTGTCAAATTTAGTAACAAATCAAATTTTGTTTTTGCAAACCTTACCAAATGTTTTTTTCTGGAAAACTCTCGAAGATGCATTTCTTCAGGCATTATTAGACATTTTGCATGTGTATTTTTGGAGTTATGTTTCAAAAACTGTCATTTTGAGTGTGACCAATATGAGGCCAGTAAAATCTAATATTTGTATTTGTGATTCTTTCCAAAATACCTGATTCTGCTAAAACTTACATAAATTCAATATTAAAGGCTCTTAAAGACAGATTTCATATTTGGTTTTGGAGTTATGATTATAAACCTTTCATATTTAGTATGACAGTTACACTGTTATATTGAATAAAAAAACTAATTTGTGTCTTTGCAAACCTTACAAAAGATCATTTTTCTAGTACAACTAACAAAAAAACATATCTCTAGGCATTATTAGCCATTTTGCATGTGTTGTTTAGAAGTTATGGTTGAATACATTTTTATTGCTTTTTTCGCATTATCTCAGGATTCTAAGACTTTTATAGTCATATTGAGTAAAAAACTACTTTTTGCATTTGCAAGATTTAAAAAAGCATATGTTTCGAGTAAAACTCCCAAAGATGCATTATTTCAGGCATTATTAGACATTTTTCATGTGTGGTGTAGGAGTTATGTTTAAATAACTGTCATATTGAGTGTTACAGTATACAGTCATATTGAGTAAAACCTCATTTTTGTATTTGCAAACCATTGAAAAACAACTTTATCTAGTAAAACTCACATGTATTCAATATCACAGGCATTTTTAGACATTTTGCACGTTTGGATTAGGAATTATGTTTTAATACATTTGTATTGCTTTTTTCGCATTATCTCAGGATTCTAAGTACATTACTGTCAAATTGAGTAACAAATCAAATTTTGTTTTTGCAAACCTTACCAAATGTTTTTTTCTGGAAAACTCTCGAAGATGCATTTCTTCAGGCATTATTAGACATTTTGCATGTGTATTTTTGGAGTTATGTTTCAAAAACTGTCATTTTGAGTGTGACCAATATGACGCCAGTAAAATCTAATATTTGTATTTGTGATTCTTTCCAAAATACCTGATTCTGCTAAAACTTACATAAATTCAATATTAAAGGCTCTTAAAGACAGATTTCATATTTGGTTTTGGAGTTATGATTATAAACCTTTCATATTTAGTATGACAGTTACACTGTTATATTGAATAAAAAAACTAACTTGTGTCTTTGCAAACCTTACAAAAGATCATTTTTCTAGTACAACTAACAAAAAAACATATCTCTAGGCATTATTAGCCATTTTGCATGTGTTGTTTAGAAGTTATGGTTGAATACATTTTTATTGCTTTTTTCGCATTATCTCAGGATTCTAAGACTTTTATAGTCATATTGAGTAAAAAACTACTTTTTGCATTTGCAAGATTTAAAAAAGCATATGTTTCGAGTAAAACTCCCAAAGATGCATTATTTCAGGCATTATTAGCCATTTTTCATGTGTGGTGTAGGAGTTATGTTTAAATAACTGTCATATTGAGTGTTACAGTATACAGTCATATTGAGTAAAACCTCATTTTTGTATTTGCAAACCATTGAAAAACAACTGTATCTAGTAAAACTCACATGTATTCAATATCACAGGCATTTTTAGACATTTTGCACGTTTGGATTAGGAATTATGTTTGAAGACATTTTTATTGCGTTTTTCGCATTATCTCAGGATTCTAAGTACATTACTGTCAAATTGAGTAACAAATCAAATTTTGTTTTTGCAAACCTTACCAAGTGTCTTTTTTTCCAGGAAAACTCTCCAAGATGCATTTCTTCAGGCATTATTAGACATTTTGCATGTGTATTTTTGGAGTTATGTTTCAAAAACTGTCATTTTGAGTGTGACCAATATGACGCCAGTAAAATCTAATATTTGTATTTGTGATTCTTTCCAAAATACCTGATTCTGCTAAAACTCACATAGATTCAATATTAAAGGCTTTTTAAGACAAATTTCATATTTGGTTTTGGAGTTATGATTAGAAACCTTTCATATTTAGTATGACAGTTACACTGTTATATTGAATAAAAAAACTAACTTGTGTCTTTGCAAACATTATAAAAGATCATTTTTCTAGTACAACTAACAAAAAAACATATCTCTGGGCATTATTAGCCATTTTGCATGTGTATTTTTGGAGTTATGTTTCAAAAACTGTCATTTTGAGTGTGACCAATATGAGGCCAGTAAAATCTAATATTTGTATTTGTGATTCTTTCCAAAATACCTGATTCTGCTAAAACTCACATAGATTCAATATTAAAGGCTTTTTAAGACAAATTTCATATTTGGTTTTGGAGTTATGATTATAAACCTTTCATATTTAGTATGACAGTTACACTGTTATATTGAATACAAAAACTAACTTGTGTCTTTGCAAACCTTATAAAAGATCATTTTTCTAGTACAACTAACAAAAAACATATCTCTAGGCACCTCGTCTGGCCTGTTGGCAACAGCACGCGACTGGGAGCTGTCAGTTGATCTGGGAAAGCAGTTGAAGTTCCCTGACGTGGTTGCTAAAACAACACTAAGGCCAGATATTGTGCTCACCTCAGTGGCCTCCAAGCAGGTAATCCTCTTGGAGCTCACAGTGCCTTGGGAGGACCGTATGGAGGAGGCCAATGAGAGGAAGAGTGCAAAGTACTCTCAGCTTGTGGAGGAGTGTCGGAGCAATGGGTGGCGAGCGATGTGCCGGCCGGTTGAAGTGGGGTGTCGAGGGTTTGTGGGCAAATCTCTCTGCAGGGCCTACAGAATGCTTGGCATCACAGGGGCCAGCCAGCAAAGGGCCATGAAGTTAGTCACAGATGCAGCAGAAGTGGCATCAAGGTGGCTGTGGATCAGGAGGGGAGAGGCGTGGCATGTAGGGCAGTAGCGCTACGTGGACACAGGCTGGGGCCTGATCAACCCCGGCTGGGTCGCCTAGGGGAGGGGGTCTGATTGTTGAAAGACCCGAAACCCCCTGTGATCCTAGGTTACATCACTGAGGATGTGTCCAGTTGCACCATTGGTGTATTTAAAAAGTTGCTTTTCTGGGACAACCAGTGACTACCAGGAACAGTCTGGTTGACCACCAAGTATAGATTGGTGACAGCTGGAGAGACAGCGGACAGCCCGGAAAGACGGCACCGGGGCAGTGAGGGGTAGCATCCCGAGCTGCACCTTCTGAGAGGAAGGAACCCACAACAAGCTACGAATCGACCTACAGGAAATATACCCCCAGGGATTCCCGAGAGGGGGGGCGGAAGAGAATCCCACTGGACGGATCAAAGGTTGACGACACATGGCAATGGTAACACGACGACGACTATGGAATGCATATGTGGGAAGGTATGCAAGAACCGACATGGCCTGCGGATCCACCAGGCCAGGATGAAGTGTATGCAGAAGGTGGTAGAATCACAGCGCACAGGAACTACGCCTGGTGAGACGCAGGAGGAGCCAGGCCCGGAGTCACCCCACAGTGCCCGGAGCCTCCAGGTGATGCAACCACCAGAAGCACACAGGACATCAGAACATCGTCGGGTAAAGTGGCCCCAAGCTAGCAAGGAGAAAGAGTGGCTCCAGTTTGATGAAGATGCTGATACCATCTTGGAAACAACAGCCAAAGGGGACGCTGATCGACGCCTCAAGACGATGACCACGATCATCATCAGCCTCGCTGCAGAGAGGTTTGGACTTGAGGAGAAGCGGGCAGCGAAGCCCCCCTACATCATGAACAATAGAGCGAGTAAAATCCATCAGCTCAGGCAGGAACTGAAGTGTTTAAGACAGCAGTTCAAGGTTGCACGTGAAGAGGATAGGGGGCCTCTTGCGGAACTACGTTGTATAATCCGCAAGAAGCTAATAACCTTGAGGAGAGCGGAGTGGCATAGGAGGAGGAGGAAGGAAAGGTCCAGGAGGAGAGCTGCCTTTCTGGCGAATCCCTTTGGAGTCACAAAACAGCTGCTAGGACAGAAGCGAAGCGGTAGACTGGCCTGCTCCAAAGCTGAGGTCGACCACCACCTCAAGCAAATTTACAGCGATGGATGCAGAGAACAAGACCTAGGCCCCTGCAGGTCCTTGATCAATCCACCAACACCAACGCTTGACTTCGATGGGAAAGAGCCCGGCTGGAAGGAAATCCAGGAGGTGGTCCGCAGGGCAAGGACGAGCTCAGCTCCAGGGCCCAGTGGAGTACCTTATAAGGTCTATAAGAACTGTCCAAGACTACTCCACAGACTCTGGAGAATCTTGAAGGTGATCTGGAGGAGGGGCAAGGTAGCAGACCAGTGGAGACAGGCAGAGGGTGTGTGGATCCCAAAGGAGGAGAAGTCTAAGAACATCAATCAGTTCCGAACCATCTCGTTGCTGAGTGTTGAAGGGAAGATCTTCTTCAGCCTCATGGCCAGGCGACTGACACACTACCTCCTGAAGAACTCCTACATTGATACATCGGTCCAGAAAGGAGGGATCCCAGAGGTATCTGGATGTCTGGAGCACACAGGCGTGGTCACTCAGCTCATCAGGGAAGCCAGGGAGAATAAGGGGGACCTGGCTGTTCTGTGGCTGGACCTCGAAAATGCCTATGGATCCATACCCCACAAGCTTGTCGAAGAGGCACTGAATCGGCATCACATTCCAAAGAAGTTCAGAGACCTCATTCTGGACTACTATGCCAACTTCCATCTAAGAGTCTCCTCCGGAAAAACAACCTCCGACTGGCACAGGCTTGAAAAGGGGATCATCACTGGCTGTACGATCTCAGTCATCCTCTTTGCGCTCGCCATGAACATGCTGGTGAAGTCTGCGGAAGTTCAGTGCAGAGGTCCCCTCTCCAGGTCTGGAGTCCGGCAGCCACCCATCCGAGCCTTCATGGACGACCTGACAGTGACCACTGCATCCGTCCCAGGTTGCAGGTGGATCTTGAATGGCCTTCAGGAGGTGATTTCCTGGGCTCGCATGAACTTCAAGCCGGCCAAGTCGAGGGTCCTAGTGCTAAAGAAAGGAAAGGTTACTGGCAAGTTCTGCTTCTCACTTGGCACCACCAAAATACCATCACTCATCGAGGAACCTGTGAAGAGCTTGGGAAAGGTGTTTAATTGCAGCCTGAGAGACGCAGCCTCCACAAGATCGACCAACCAAGACCTGGAGACCTGGCTGACCGTGGTGGATAAGTCTGGCCTTCCTGGCAAGTTCAAGGCCTGGATTTACCAGCACGGGATTCTCCCTCGGATCCTCTGGCCCCTCATGGTGTACGAAGTCCCCATTTCAACGGTGGAAGGCTTTGAGATGAGGGTCAGTAGGTTCCTGCGCAGGTGGCTAGGACTGCCGCGAAGCCTGAGCAGCATTGCTCTATACGGGCATAACAACAAACTGAAGCTCCCCATCAGCAGCCTGAGCGAGGAGTTCATGGTGACACGGTCCAGGGAGCTCCTACAGTATCGGGAGTCCAGTGACCCAAAGGTTGCACAGGCTGGGATTGAAGTCAGGACGGGGCGGAAGTGGAGAGCTGTCGAGGCTGTGGATGTTGCAGAGGCAAGGCTACGGCAAAAGGTTTTGGTGGGAACAGTGGCGCAGGGGAGATCTGGCTTAGGTAGCAGAAGAACACCTCGCTATGATAAGGCGCAGGGGAAAGAGAAGAGGTCACTGATCCTCGAGGAAGTGCGAGCAGGAGTTGAGGAAAGGCGAGCCTGCCAGATGGCGGGAATGCGGCAACAGGGCGCCTGGACGAGATGGGAACAAGTATCAGAGCGTAAGGTCACATGGACCGAGCTCTGGAAAGCCGAACCCCATCGAATAAAGTTCTTGATCCAGGCGGTCTACGATGTGCTGCCAAGTCCATCCAACCTCTTCACCTGGGGAAAGGTGGAGACACCAGGGTGCCCCCTCTGCCAGAGGAGAGGAACCTTGGAGCACATCCTAAGCTGTTGTCCAAAAGCCCTGGGTGAAGGGCGGTACCGCTGGCGACATGACCAGGTCCTGAAGGCCATAGCTGATGCCATCTGCAGGGGAGTCAGTCACAGCAAGAGCCTCCGCCCAGTGAAGAGTACTGCTTTCATCAGAGCTGGGGAGAAGTCAACACCGGCTGCCCGGAACACCTCGTCTGGCCTGTTGGCAACAGCACGCGACTGGGAGCTGTCAGTTGATCTGGGAAAGCAGTTGAAGTTCCCTGACGTGGTTGCTAAAACAACACTAAGGCCAGATATTGTGCTCACCTCAGTGGCCTCCAAGCAGGTAATCCTCTTGGAGCTCACAGTGCCTTGGGAGGACCGTATGGAGGAGGCCAATGAGAGGAAGAGTGCAAAGTACTCTCAGCTTGTGGAGGAGTGTCGGAGCAATGGGTGGCGAGCGATGTGCCGGCCGGTTGAAGTGGGGTGTCGAGGGTTTGTGGGAAAATCTCTCTGCAGGGCCTACAGAATGCTTGGCATCACAGGGGCCAGCCAGCAAAGGGCCATGAAGTTAGTCACAGATGCAGCAGAAGTGGCATCAAGGTGGCTGTGGATCAGGAGGGGAGAGGCGTGGCATGTAGGGCAGTAGCGCTACGTGGACACAGGCTGGGGCCTGATCAACCCCGGCTGGGTCGCCTAGGGGAGGGGGTCTGATTGTTGAAAGACCCGAAACCCCCTGTGATCCTAGGTTACATCACTGAGGATGTGTCCAGTTGCACCATTGGTGTATTTAAAAAGCATTATTAGCCATTTTGCATGTGTTGTTTAGAAGTTATGTTTGAATACATTTTTATTGCTTTTTTCGCATTATCTCAGGATTCTAAGACTATTATAGTCATATTGAGTAAAAAACTACTTTTTGCATTTGCAAGATTTAAAAAAGCATATGTTTCGAGTAAAACTCCCAAAGATGCATTATTTCAGGCATTATTAGCCATTTTTCATGTGTGGTGTAGGAGTTATGTTTAAATAACTGTCATATTGAGTGTTACAGTATACAGTCATATTGAGTAAAACCTCATTTTTGTATTTGCAAACCATTGAAAAACAACTGTATCTAGTAAAACTCACATGTATTCAATATCACAGGCATTTTAGACATTTTGCACGTTTGGATTAGGAATTATGTTTGAATACATTTTTATTGCTTTTTTCGCATTATCTCAGGATTTTAAGTACATTACTGTCAAATTGAGTAACAAATCAATTTTTTTTTTTGCAAACCTTACCAAATGTCTTTTTTTTCAGGAAAACTCTCGAAGATGCGTTTCTTCAGGCATTATTAGACATTTTGCATGTGTATTTTTGGAGTTATGATTCAAAAACTGTCATTTTGAGTGTGACCAATATGAGGCCAGTAAAATCTAATATTTGTATTTGTGATTCTTTCCAAAATACCTGATTCTGCTAAAACTTACATAAATTCAATATTAAAGGCTTTTTAAGACAAATTTCATATTTGGTTTTGGAGTTATCATTATAAACCTTTCATATTTAGTATGACAGTTACACTGTTATATTGAATAAAAAAAATAACTTGTATCTTTGCAAACCTTACAAAAGATCATTTTTCTAGTACAACTAACAAAAAAACATATCTCTAGGCATTATTAGCCATTTTGCATGTGTTGTTTAGAAGTTATGTGTGAATACATTTTTATTGCTTTTTTCGCATTATCTCAGGATTCTAAGACTATTATAGTCATATTGAGTAAAAAACTACTTTTTGCATTTGCAAGATTTAAAAAAGCATATGTTTCGAGTAAAACTCCCAAAGATGCATTATTTCAGGCATTATTAGCCATTTTTCATGTGTGGTGTAGGAGTTATGTTTAAATAACTGTCATATTGGGTGTTACAGTATACAATCATATTGAGTAAAACCTCATTTTTGTATTTGCAAACCATTGAAAAACAACTGTATCTAGTAAAACTCACATGTATTCAATATCACAGGCATTTTTAGACATTTTGCACGTTTGGATTAGGAATTATGTTTGAAGACATTTTTAATGCTTTTTTCGCAGTATCTCAGGATTCTAAGTACATTACTGTCAAATTGAGTAACAAATCAAATTTTGTTTTTGCAAACCTTACCACATGTCTTTTTTTTCCAGGAAAACTCTCCAAGATGCATTTCTTCAGGCATTATTAGACATTTTGCATGTGTATTTTTGGAGTTATGTTTCAAAAACTGTCATTTTGAGTGTGACCAATATGACGCCAGTAAAATCTAATATTCGTATTTGTGATTCTTTCCAAAATACCTGATTCTGCTAAAACTTACATAAATTCAATATTAAAGGCTTTTTAAGACAAATGTCATATTTGGTTTTGGAGTTATCATTATAAACCTTTCATATTTAGTATGACAGTTACACTGTTATATTGAATAAAAAAACTAACTTGTGTCTTTGCAAACCTTACAAAAGATCATTTTTCTAGTACAACTAACAAAAAAACATATCTCTAGGCATTATTAGCCATTTTGCATGTGTTGTTTAGAAGTTATGTGTGAATACATTTTTATTGCTTTTTTCGCATTATCTCAGGATTCTAAGACTATTATAGTCATATTGAGTAAAAAACTACTTTTTGCATTTGCAAGATTTAAAAAAGCATATGTTTCGAGTAAAACTCCCAAAGATGCATTATTTCAGGCATTATTAGCCATTTTTCATGTGTGGTGTAGGAGTTATGTTTAAATAACTGTCATATTGAGTGTTACAGTATACAGTCATATTGAGTAAAACCTCATTTTTGTATTTGCAAACCATTGAAAAACAACTGTATCTAGTAAAACTCACATCTATTCAATATCACAGGCATTTTTAGACATTTTGCAGGTTTGGATTAGGAATTATGTTTGAATACATTTTTATTGCTTTTTTCGCATTATCTCAGGATTCTAAGACTATTATAGTCATATTGAGTAAAATACTACTTTTTGCATTTGCAAGATTTAAAAAAGCATATGTTTCGAGTAAAACTCCCAAAGATGCATTATTTCAGGCATTATTAGCATTTTTTCATGTGTGGTGTAGGAGTTATGTTTAAATAACTGTCATATTGAGTGTTACAGTATACAGTCATATTGAGTAAAACCTCATTTTTGTATTTGCAAACCATTGAAAAACAACTGTATCTAGTAAAACTCACATGTATTCAATATCACAGGCATTTTTAGACATTTTGCAGGTTTGGATTAGGAATTATGTTTGAATACATTTTTATTGCTTTTTTCGCATTATCTCAGGATTCTAAGTACATTACTGTCAAATTGAGTAACAAATCAATTTTGTTTTTGCAAACCTTACCAAATGTTTTTTTTTTTTTGAAAACTCTCGAATATGCATTTTTTCAGGCATTATTAGACATTTTGCATGTGTATTTTTGGAGTTATGTTTCAAAAACTGTCATTTTGAGTGTGACCAATATGAGGCCAGTAAAAACTAATATTTGTATTTGTGATTCTTTCCAAAATACCTGATTCTGCTAAAACTCACATAGATTCAATATTAAAGGCTTTTTAAGACAAATTTCATATATGGTTTTGGAGTTATGATTATAAACCTTTCATATTTAGTATGACAGTTACACTGTTATATTGAATAAAAAACTAACTTGTGTCTTTGCAAACCTTATAAAAGATCATTTTTCTTTTACAACTAACCAAAAAACATATCTCTAGGCATTATTAGCCATTTTGCATGTGTTGTTTAGAAGTTATGTGTGAATACATTTTTATTGCTTTTTTCGCATTATCTCAGGATTCTAAGTACATTACTGTCAAATTGAGTAACAAATCAAATTTTGTTCTTGCAAACCTTACCAAATGTCTTTTTTTTTCAGGAAAACTCTCGAAGATGCATTTCTTCAGGCATTATTAGACATTTTGCATGTGTATTTTTGGAGTTATGTTTCAAAAACTGTCATTTTGAGTGTGACCAATATGAGGCCAGTAAAATCTAATATTTGTATTTGTGATTCTTTCCAAAATACCTGATTCTGCTAAAACTTACATAAATTCAATATTAAAGGCTTTTCAAGACAAATGTCATATTTGGTTTTGGAGTTATCATTATAAACCTTTCATATTTAGTATGACAGTTACACTGTTATATTGAATAAAAAAATTAACTTGTGTCTTTGCAAACCTTACAAAAGATCATTTTTCTAGTACAACTAACAAAAAAACATATCTCTAGGCATTATTAGCCATTTTGCATGTGTTGTTTAGAAGTTATGTGTGAATACATTTTTATTGCTTTTTTCGCATTATCTCAGGATTCTAAGACTATTATAGTCATATTGAGTAAAAAACTACTTTTTGCATTTGCAAGATTTAAAAAAGCATATGTTTCGAGTAAAACTCCCAAAGATGCATTATTTCAGGCATTATTAGCCATTTTTCATGTGTGGTGTAGGAGTTATGTTTAAATAACTGTCATATTGAGTGTTACAGTATACAGTCATATTGAGTAAAACCTCATTTTTGTATTTGCAAACCATTGAAAAACAACTGTATCTAGTAAAACTCACATCTATTCAATATCACAGGCATTTTTAGACATTTTGCACGTTTGGATTAGGAATTATGTTTGAATACATTTTTATTGCTTTTTTCGCATTATCTCAGGATTCTAAGACTATTATAGTAATATTGAGTAAAACACTACTTTTTGCATTTGCAAGATTTAAAAAAGCAAATGTTTCAAGTAAAACTCCCAAAGATGCATTATTTCAGGCATTATTAGCCATTTTTCATGTGTGGTGTAGGAGTTATGTTTCAAAAACTGTCATATTGAGTGTTACAGTATACAGTCATATTGAGTAAAACCTCATTTTTGTATTTGCAAACCATTGAAAAACAACTGTATCTAGTAAAACTCACATGTATTCAATATCACAGGCATTTTTAGACATTTTGCACGTTTGGATTAGGAATTATGTTTGAATACATTTTTATTGCTTTTTTCGCATTATCTCAGGATTCTAAGTACATTACTGTCAAATTGAGTAACAAATCAAATTTTGTTTTTGCAAACCTTACCAAATGTCTTTTTTTCCAGGAAAACTCTCCAAGATGCATTTCTTCAGGCATTATTAGACATTTTGCATGTGTATTTTTGGAGTTATGTTTCAAAAACTGTCATTTTGAGTGTGACCAATATGACGCCAGTAAAATCTAATATTCGTATTTGTGATTCTTTCCAAAATACCTGATTCTGCTAAAACTTACATAAATTCAATATTAAAGGCTTTTTAAGACAAATGTCATATTTGGTTTTGGAGTTATCATTATAAACCTTTCATATTTAGTATGACAGTTACACTGTTATATTGAATAAAAAAAATAACTTGTATCTTTGCAAACCTTACAAAAGATCATTTTTCTAGTACAACTAACAAAAAAACATATCTCTAGGCATTATTAGCCATTTTGCATGTGTTGTTTAGAAGTTATGTGAGAATACATTTTTATTGCTTTTTTCGCATTATCTCAGGATTCTAAGACTATTATAGTCATATTGAGTAAAAAACTACTTTTTGCATTTGCAAGATTTAAAAAAGCATATGTTTCGAGTAAAACTCCCAAAGATGCATTATTTCAGGCATTATTAGCCATTTTTCATGTGTGGTGTAGGAGTTATGTTTAAATAACTGTCATATTGAGTGTTACAGTATACAGTCATATTGAGTAAAACCTCATTTTTGTATTTGCAAACCATTGAAAAACAAATGTATCTAGTAAAACTCACATCTATTCAATATCACAGGCATTTTTAGACATTTTGCACGTTTGGATTAGGAATTATGTTTGAATACATTTTTATTGCTTTTTTTGCATTATCTCAGGATTCTAAGACTATTATAGTCATATTGAGTAAAATACTACTTTTTGCATTTGCAAGATTTAAAAAAGCAAATGTTTCAAGTAAAACTCCCAAAGATGCATTATTTCAGGCATTATTAGCCATTTTTCATGTGTGGTGTAGGAGTTATGTTTAAATAACTGTCATATTGAGTGTTACAGTATACAGTCATATTGAGTAAAACCTCATTTTTGTATTTGCAAACCATTGAAAAACAAATGTATCTAGTAAAACTCACATCTATTCAATATCACAGGCATTTTTAGACATTTTGCACGTTTGGATTAGGAATTATGTTTGAATACATTTTTATTGCTTTTTTTGCATTATCTCAGGATTCTAAGACTATTATAGTCATATTGAGTAAAATACTACTTTTTGCATTTGCAAGATTTAAAAAAGCAAATGTTTCAAGTAAAACTCCCAAAGATGCATTATTTCAGGCATTATTAGCCATTTTTCATGTGTGGTGTAGGAGTTATGTTTCAAAAACTGTCATATTGAGTGTTACAGTATACAGTCATATTGAGTAAAACCTCATTTTTGTATTTGCAAACCATAGAAAAACAACTGTATCTAGTAAAACTCACATGTATTCAATATCACAGGCATTTTTAGACATTTTGCACGTTTGGATTAGGAATTATGTTTGAATACATTTTTATTGCTTTTTTCGCATTATCTCAGGATTCTAAGTACATTACTGTCAAATTGAGTAACAAATCAAATTTTGTTTTTGCAAACCTTACCAAATGTCTTTTTTTCCAGGAAAACTCTCCAAGATGCATTTCTTCAGGCATTATTAGACATTTTGCATGTGTATTTTTGGAGTTATGTTTCAAAAACTGTCATTTTGAGTGTGACCAATATGACGCCAGTAAAATCTAATATTCGTATTTGTGATTCTTTCCAAAATACCTGATTCTGCTAAAACTTACATAAATTCAATATTAAAGGCTTTTTAAGACAAATGTCATATTTGGTTTTGGAGTTATCATTATAAACCTTTCATATTTAGTATGACAGTTACACTGTTATATTGAATAAAAAAATTAATTTGTGTCTTTGCAAACCTTACAAAAGATCATTTTTCTAGTACAACTAACAAAAAAACATATCTCTAGGCATTATTAGCCATTTTGCATGTGTTGTTTAGAAGTTATGTGTGAATACATTTTTATTGCTTTTTTCGCATTATCTCAGGATTCTAAGACTATTATAGTCATATTGAGTAAAATACTACTTTTTGCATTTGCAAGATTTAAAAAAGCATATGTTTCGAGTAAAACTCCCAAAGATGCATTATTTCAGGCATTATTAGCCATTTTTCATGTGTGGTGTAGGAGTTATGTTTAAATAACTGTCATATTGAGTGTTACAGTATACAGTCATATTGAGTAAAACCTCATTTTTGTATTTGCAAACCATTGAAAAACAACTGTATCTAGTAAAACTCACATCTATTCAATATCACAGGCATTTTTAGACATTTTGCACGTTTGGATTAGGAATTATGTTTGAATACATTTTTATTGCTTTTTTCGCATTATCTCAGGATTCTAAGACTATTATAGTCATATTGAGTAAAATACTACTTTTTGCATTTGCAAGATTTAAAAAAGCAAATGTTTCAAGTAAAACTCCCAAAGATGCATTATTTCAGGCATTATTAGCCATTTTTCATGTGTGGTGTAGGAGTTATGTTTCAAAAACTGTCATATTGAGTGTTACAGTATACAGTCATATTGAGTAAAACCTCATTTTTGTATTTGCAAACCATTGAAAAACAACTGTATCTAGTAAAACTCACATGTATTCAATATCACAGGCATTTTTAGACATTTTGCACGTTTGGATTAGGAATTATGTTTGAATACATTTTTATTGCTTTTTTCGCATTATCTCAGGATTCTAAGTACATTAATGTCAAATTGAGTAACAAATCAAATTTTGTTTTTGCAAACCTTACCAAATGTCTTTTTTTCCAGGAAAACTCTCCAAGATGCATTTCTTCAGGCATTATTAGACATTTTGCATGTGTATTTTTGGAGTTATGTTTCAAAAACTGTCATTTTGAGTGTGACCAATATGACGCCAGTAAAATCTAATATTCGTATTTGTGATTCTTTCCAAAATACCTGATTCTGCAAAAACTTACATAAATTCAATATTAAAGGCTTTTTAAGACAAATGTCATATTTGGTTTTGGAGTTATCATTATAAACCTTTCATATTTAGTATGACAGTTACACTGTTATATTGAATAAAAAAAATAATTTGTGTCTTTGCAAACCTTACAAAAGATCATTTTTCTAGTACAACTAACAAAAAAACATATCTCTAGGCATTATTAGCCATTTTGCATGTGTTGTTTAGAAGTTATGTGTGAATACATTTTTATTGCTTTTTTCGCATTATCTCAGGATTCCAAGACTATTATAGTCATATTGAGTAAAAAACTACTTTTTGCATTTGCAAGATTTAAAAAAGCATATGTTTCGAGTAAAACTCCCAAAGATGCATTATTTCAGGCATTATTAGCCATTTTTCATGTGTGGTGTAGGAGTTATGTTTAAATAACTGTCATATTGAGTGTTACAGTATACAGTCATATTGAGTAAAACCTCATTTTTGTATTTGCAAACCATTGAAAAACAACTGTATCTAGTAAAACTCACATGTATTCAATATCACAGGCATTTTTAGACATTTTGCAGGTTTGGATTAGGAATTATGTTTGAATACATTTTTATTGCTTTTTTCGCATTATCTCAGGATTCTAAGACTATTATAGTCATATTGAGTAAAAAAATACTACTTTTTGCATTTGCAAGATTTAAAAAAGCATATGTTTCGAGTAAAACTCCCAAAGATGCATTATTTCAGGCATTATTAGCATTTTTTCATGTGTGGTGTAGGAGTTATGTTTAAATAACTGTCATATTGAGTGTTACAGTATACAGTCATATTGAGTAAAACCTCATTTTTGTATTTGCAAACCATTGAAAAACAACTGTATCTAGTAAAACTCACATGTATTCAATATCACAGGCATTTTTAGACATTTTGCAGGTTTGGATTAGGAATTATGTTTGAATACATTTTTATTGCTTTTTTCGCATTATCTCAGGATTCTAAGTACATTACTGTCAAATTGAGTAACAAATCAATTTTGTTTTTGCAAACCTTACCAAATGTTTTTTTTTTTTGAAAACTCTCGAATATGCATTTTTTCAGGCATTATTAGACATTTTGCATGTGTATTTTTGGAGTTATGTTTCAAAAACTGTCATTTTGAGTGTGACCAATATGAGGCCAGTAAAAACTAATATATGTATTTGTGATTCTTTCCAAAATACCTGATTCTGCTAAAACTCACATAGATTCAATATTAAAGGCTTTTTAAGACAAATTTCATATATGGTTTTGGAGTTATGATTATAAACCTTTCATATTTAGTATGACAGTTACACTGTTATATTGAATAAAAAAAGTAACTTGTGTCTTTGCAAACCTTATAAAAGATCATTTTTCTATTACAACTAACCAAAAAACATATCTCTAGGCATTATTAGCCATTTTGCATGTGTTGTTTAGAAGTTATGTTTGAATACATTTTTATTGCTTTTTTCGCATTATCTCAGGATTCTAAGACTATTATAGTCATATTGAGTAAAAAACTACTTTTTGCATTTGCAAGATTTAAAAAAGCATATGTTTCGAGTAAAACTCCCAAAGATGCATTATTTCAGGCATTATTAGCCATTTTTCATGTGTGGTGTAGGAGTTATGTTTCAAAAACTGTCATATTGAGTGTTACAGTATACAGTCATATTGAGTAAAACCTCATTTTTGTATTTGCAAACCATTGAAAAACAACTGTATCTAGTAAAACTCACATGTATTCAATATCACAGGCATTTTTAGACATTTTGCAGGTTTGGATTAGGAATTATGTTTGAATACATTTTCTTTGCTTTTTTCGCATTATCTCAGGATTCTAAGTACATTACTGTCAAATTGAGTAACAAATCAAATTTTGTTTTTGCAAACCTTACCAAATGTCTTTTTTTTTCAGGAAAACTCTCGAAGATGCATTTCTGCAGGCATTATTGGACATTTTGCATGTGTATTTTTGGAGTTATGTTTCAAAAACTGTCATTTTGAGTGTGACCAATATGAGGCCAGTAAAATCTAATATTTGTATTTGTGATTCTTTCCAAAATACCTGATTCTGCTAAAACTTACATAAATTCAATATTAAAGGCTTTTTAAGACAAATGTCATATTTGGTTTTGGAGTTATCATTATAAACCTTTCATATTTAGTATGACAGTTACACTGTTATATTGAATAAAAAAATTAACTTGTGTCTTTGCAAACCTTACAAAAGATAATTTTTCTAGTACAACTAACAAAAAAACATATCTCTAGGCATTATTAGCCATTTTGCATGTGTTGTTTAGAAGTTATGTGTGAATACATTTTTATTGCTTTTTTCGCATTATCTCAGGATTCCAAGACTATTATAGTCATATTGAGTAAAAAACTACTTTTTGCATTTGCAAGATTTAAAAAAGCATATGTTTCGAGTAAAACTCCCAAAGATGTATTATTTCAGGCATTATTAGCCATTTTTCATGTGTGGTGTAGGAGTTATGTTTAAATAACTGTCATATTGAGTGTTACAGTATACAGTCATATTGAGTAAAACCTCATTTTTGTATTTGCAAACAATTGAAAAACAACTGTATCTAGTAAAACTCACATGTATTCAATATCACAGGCATTTTTAGACATTTTGCAGGTTTGCATTAGGAATTATGTTTGAATACATTTTTATTGCTTTTTTCGCATTATCTCAGGATTCTAAGTACATTACTGTCAAATTGAGTAACAAATCAAATTTTGTTTTTGCAAACCTTACCAAATGTCTTTTTTTTCAGGAAAACTCTCGAAGATGCATTTCTGCAGGCATTATTGGACATTTTGCATGTGTATTTTTGGAGTTATGTTTCAAAAACTGTCATTTTGAGTGTGACCAATATGAGGCCAGTAAAATCTAATATTTGTATTTGTGATTCTTTCCAAAATACCTGATTCTGCTAAAACTTACATAAATTCAATATTAAAGGCTTTTTAAGACAAATTTCATATTTGGTTTTGGAGTTATCATTATAAACCTTTCATATTTAGTATGACAGTTACACTGTTATATTGAATAAAAAAAATAACTTGTATCTTTGCAAACCTTACAAAAGATCATTTTTCTAGTACAACTAACAAAAAAACATATCTCTAGGCATTATTAGCCATTTTGCATGTGTTGTTTAGAAGTTATGTGAGAATACATTTTTATTGCTTTTTTCGCATTATCTCAGGATTCTAAGACTATTATAGTCATATTGAGTAAAAAACTACTTTTTGCATTTGCAAGATTTAAAAAAGCATATGTTTCGAGTAAAACTCCCAAAGATGCATTATTTCAGGCATTATTAGCCATTTTTCATGTGTGGTGTAGGAGTTATGTTTAAATAACTGTCATATTGAGTGTTACAGTATACAGTCATATTGAGTAAAACCTCATTTTTGTATTTGCAAACCATTGAAAAACAAATGTATCTAGTAAAACTCACATCTATTCAATATCACAGGCATTTTTAGACATTTTGCACGTTTGGATTAGGAATTATGTTTGAATACATTTTTATTGCTTTTTTTGCATTATCTCAGGATTCTAAGACTATTATAGTCATATTGAGTAAAATACTACTTTTTGCATTTGCAAGATTTAAAAAAGCAAATGTTTCAAGTAAAACTCCCAAAGATGCATTATTTCAGGCATTATTAGCCATTTTTCATGTGTGGTGTAGGAGTTATGTTTCAAAAACTGTCATATTGAGTGTTACAGTATACAGTCATATTGAGTAAAACCTCATTTTTGTATTTGCAAACCATAGAAAAACAACTGTATCTAGTAAAACTCACATGTGTTCAATATCACAGGCATTTTTAGACATTTTGCACGTTTGGATTAGGAATTATGTTTGAATACATTTTTATTGCTTTTTTCGCATTATCTCAGGATTCTAAGTACATTACTGTCAAATTGAGTAACAAATCAAATTTTGTTTTTGCAAACCTTACCAAATGTCTTTTTTTCCAGGAAAACTCTCCAAGATGCATTTCTTCAGGCATTATTAGACATTTTGCATGTGTATTTTTGGAGTTATGTTTCAAAAACTGTCATTTTGAGTGTGACCAATATGACGCCAGTAAAATCTAATATTCGTATTTGTGATTCTTTCCAAAATACCTGATTCTGCTAAAACTTACATAAATTCAATATTAAAGGCTTTTTAAGACAAATGTCATATTTGGTTTTGGAGTTATCATTATAAACCTTTCATATTTAGTATGACAGTTACACTGTTATATTGAATAAAAAAATTAATTTGTGTCTTTGCAAACCTTACAAAAGATCATTTTTCTAGTACAACTAACAAAAAAACATATCTCTAGGCATTATTAGCCATTTTGCATGTGTTGTTTAGAAGTTATGTGTGAATACATTTTTATTGCTTTTTTCGCATTATCTCAGGATTCTAAGACTATTATAGTCATATTGAGTAAAATACTACTTTTTGCATTTGCAAGATTTAAAAAAGCATATGTTTCGAGTAAAACTCCCAAAGATGCATTATTTCAGGCATTATTAGCCATTTTTCATGTGTGGTGTAGGAGTTATGTTTAAATAACTGTCATATTGAGTGTTACAGTATACAGTCATATTGAGTAAAACCTCATTTTTGTATTTGCAAACCATTGAAAAACAACTGTATCTAGTAAAACTCACATCTATTCAATATCACAGGCATTTTTAGACATTTTGCACGTTTGGATTAGGAATTATGTTTGAATACATTTTTATTGCTTTTTTCGCATTATCTCAGGATTCTAAGACTATTATAGTCATATTGAGTAAAATACTACTTTTTGCATTTGCAAGATTTAAAAAAGCAAATGTTTCAAGTAAAACTCCCAAAGATGCATTATTTCAGGCATTATTAGCCATTTTTCATGTGTGGTGTAGGAGTTATGTTTCAAAAACTGTCATATTGAGTGTTACAGTATACAGTCATATTGAGTAAAACCTCATTTTTGTATTTGCAAACCATTGAAAAACAACTGTATCTAGTAAAACTCACATGTATTCAATATCACAGGCATTTTTAGACATTTTGCACGTTTGGATTAGGAATTATGTTTGAATACATTTTTATTGCTTTTTTCGCATTATCTCAGGATTCTAAGTACATTAATGTCAAATTGAGTAACAAATCAAATTTTGTTTTTGCAAACCTTACCAAATGTCTTTTTTTCCAGGAAAACTCTCCAAGATGCATTTCTTCAGGCATTATTAGACATTTTGCATGTGTATTTTTGGAGTTAGGTTTCAAAAACTGTCATTTTGAGTGTGACCAATATGACGCCAGTAAAATCTAATATTCGTATTTGTGATTCTTTCCAAAATACCTGATTCTGCAAAAACTTACATAAATTCAATATTAAAGGCTTTTTAAGACAAATGTCATATTTGGTTTTGGAGTTATCATTATAAACCTTTCATATTTAGTATGACAGTTACACTGTTATATTGAATAAAAAAAATAATTTGTGTCTTTGCAAACCTTACAAAAGATCATTTTTCTAGTACAACTAACAAAAAAACATATCTCTAGGCATTATTAGCCATTTTGCATGTGTTGTTTAGAAGTTATGTGTGAATACATTTTTATTGCTTTTTTCGCATTATCTCAGGATTCCAAGACTATTATAGTCATATTGAGTAAAAAACTACTTTTTGCATTTGCAAGATTTAAAAAAGCATATGTTTCGAGTAAAACTCCCAAAGATGCATTATTTCAGGCATTATTAGCCATTTTTCATGTGTGGTGTAGGAGTTATGTTTAAATAACTGTCATATTGAGTGTTACAGTATACAGTCATATTGAGTAAAACCTCATTTTTGTATTTGCAAACCATTGAAAAACAACTGTATCTAGTAAAACTCACATGTATTCAATATCACAGGCATTTTTAGACATTTTGCAGGTTTGGATTAGGAATTATGTTTGAATACATTTTTATTGCTTTTTTCGCATTATCTCAGGATTCTAAGACTATTATAGTCATATTGAGTAAAAAAATACTACTTTTTGCATTTGCAAGATTTAAAAAAGCATATGTTTCGAGTAAAACTCCCAAAGATGCATTATTTCAGGCATTATTAGCATTTTTTCATGTGTGGTGTAGGAGTTATGTTTAAATAACTGTCATATTGAGTGTTACAGTATACAGTCATATTGAGTAAAACCTCATTTTTGTATTTGCAAACCATTGAAAAACAACTGTATCTAGTAAAACTCACATGTATTCAATATCACAGGCATTTTTAGACATTTTGCAGGTTTGGATTAGGAATTATGTTTGAATACATTTTTATTGCTTTTTTCGCATTATCTCAGGATTCTAAGTACATTACTGTCAAATTGAGTAACAAATCAATTTTGTTTTTGCAAACCTTACCAAATGTTTTTTTTTTTTGAAAACTCTCGAATATGCATTTTTTCAGGCATTATTAGACATTTTGCATGTGTATTTTTGGAGTTATGTTTCAAAAACTGTCATTTTGAGTGTGACCAATATGAGGCCAGTAAAAACTAATATATGTATTTGTGATTCTTTCCAAAATACCTGATTCTGCTAAAACTCACATAGATTCAATATTAAAGGCTTTTTAAGACAAATTTCATATATGGTTTTGGAGTTATGATTATAAACCTTTCATATTTAGTATGACAGTTACACTGTTATATTGAATAAAAAAAGTAACTTGTGTCTTTGCAAACCTTATAAAAGATCATTTTTCTATTACAACTAACCAAAAAACATATCTCTAGGCATTATTAGCCATTTTGCATGTGTTGTTTAGAAGTTATGTTTGAATACATTTTTATTGCTTTTTTCGCATTATCTCAGGATTCTAAGACTATTATAGTCATATTGAGTAAAAAACTACTTTTTGCATTTGCAAGATTTAAAAAAGCATATGTTTCGAGTAAAACTCCCAAAGATGCATTATTTCAGGCATTATTAGCCATTTTTCATGTGTGGTGTAGGAGTTATGTTTCAAAAACTGTCATATTGAGTGTTACAGTATACAGTCATATTGAGTAAAACCTCATTTTTGTATTTGCAAACCATTGAAAAACAACTGTATCTAGTAAAACTCACATGTATTCAATATCACAGGCATTTTTAGACATTTTGCAGGTTTGGATTAGGAATTATGTTTGAATACATTTTCTTTGCTTTTTTCGCATTATCTCAGGATTCTAAGTACATTACTGTCAAATTGAGTAACAAATCAAATTTTGTTTTTGCAAACCTTACCAAATGTCTTTTTTTTCAGGAAAACTCTCGAAGATGCATTTCTGCAGGCATTATTGGACATTTTGCATGTGTATTTTTGGAGTTATGTTTCAAAAACTGTCATTTTGAGTGTGACCAATATGAGGCCAGTAAAATCTAATATTTGTATTTGTGATTCTTTCCAAAATACCTGATTCTGCTAAAACTTACATAAATTCAATATTAAAGGCTTTTTAAGACAAATGTCATATTTGGTTTTGGAGTTATCATTATAAACCTTTCATATTTAGTATGACAGTTACACTGTTATATTGAATAAAAAAATTAACTTGTGTCTTTGCAAACCTTACAAAAGATCATTTTTCTAGTACAACTAACAAAAAAACATATCTCTAGGCATTATTAGCCATTTTGCATGTGTTGTTTAGAAGTTATGTGTGAATACATTTTTATTGCTTTTTTCGCATTATCTCAGGATTCCAAGACTATTATAGTCATATTGAGTAAAAAACTACTTTTTGCATTTGCAAGATTTAAAAAAGCATATGTTTCGAGTAAAACTCCCAAAGATGTATTATTTCAGGCATTATTAGCCATTTTTCATGTGTGGTGTAGGAGTTATGTTTAAATAACTGTCATATTGAGTGTTACAGTATACAGTCATATTGAGTAAAACCTCATTTTTGTATTTGCAAACAATTGAAAAACAACTGTATCTAGTAAAACTCACATGTATTCAATATCACAGGCATTTTTAGACATTTTGCAGGTTTGCATTAGGAATTATGTTTGAATACATTTTTATTGCTTTTTTCGCATTATCTCAGGATTCTAAGTACATTACTGTCAAATTGAGTAACAAATCAAATTTTGTTTTTGCAAACCTTACCAAATGTCTTTTTTTTCAGGAAAACTCTCGAAGATGCATTTCTGCAGGCATTATTGGACATTTTGCATGTGTATTTTTGGAGTTATGTTTCAAAAACTGTCATTTTGAGTGTGACCAATATGAGGCCAGTAAAATCTAATATTTGTATTTGTGATTCTTTCCAAAATACCTGATTCTGCTAAAACTTACATAAATTCAATATTAAAGGCTTTTTAAGACAAATGTCATATTTGGTTTTGGAGTTATCATTATAAACCTTTCATATTTAGTATGACAGTTACACTGTTATATTGAATAAAAAAATTAACTTGTGTCTTTGCAAACCTTACAAAAGATCATTTTTCTAGTACAACTAACAAAAAAACATATCTCTAGGCATTATTAGCCATTTTGCATGTGTTGTTTAGAAGTTATGTGTGAATACATTTTTATTGCTTTTTTCGCATTATCTCAGGATTCTAAGACTATTATAGTCATATTGAGTAAAATACTACTTTTTTTATTTGCAAGATTTAAAAAAGCAAATGTTTCAAGTAAAACTCCCAAAGATGCATTATTTCAGGCATTATTAGCCATTTTTCATGTGTGGTGTAGGAGTTATGTTTCAAAAACTGTCATATTGAGTGTTACAGTATACAGTCATATTGAGTAAAACCTCATTTTTGTATTTGCAAACCATTGAAAAACAACTGTATCTAGTAAAACTCACATGTATTCAATATCACAGGCATTTTTAGACATTTTGCACGTTTGGATTAGGAATTATGTTGAATACATTTTTATTGCTTTTTTCGCATTATCTCAGGATTCTAAGTACATTACTGTCAAATTGAGTAACAAATCAATTTTGTTTTTGCAAACCTTACCAAATGTTTTTTTTTTTTGGAAAACTCTCGAATATGCATTTTTTCAGGCATTATTAGACATTTTGCATGTGTATTTTTGGAGTTATGTTTCAAAAACTGTCATTTTGAGTGTGACCAATATGAGGCCAGTAAAATCTAATATTTGTATTTGTGATTCTTTCCAAAATACCTGATTCTGCTAAAACTCACATTGATTCAATATTAAAGGCTTTTTAAGACAAATTTCATATTTGGTTTTGGAGTTATGATTATAAACCTTTCATATTTAGTATGACAGTTACACTGTTATATTGAATAAACAAACTAACTTGTGTCTTTGCAAACCTTATAAAAGATCATTTTTCTAGTACAACTAACCAAAAAACATATCTTTAGGCATTATTAGCCATTTTGCATGTGTTGTTTAGAAGTTATGTTTGAATACATTTTTATTGCTTTTTTCGCATTATCTCAGGATTCTCAGACTATTATAGTCATATTGAGTAAAAAACTACTTTTTGCATTTGCAAGATTTAAAAAAGCATATGTTTCGAGAAAAACTCCCAATAATGCATTATTTCAGGCATTATTAGCCATTTTTCATGTGTGGTGTTGGAGTTATGTTTAAATAACTGTCATATTGAGTGTTACAGTATACAGTCATATTGAGTAAAACCTCATTTTTGTATTTGCAAACCATAGAAAAACAACTGTATCTAGTAAAACTCACATGTATTCAATATCACAGGCATTTTTAGACATTTTGCACGTTTGGATTAGGAATTATGTTGGAATACATTTTTATTGCTTTTTTCGCATTATCTCAGGATTCCAAGTACATTACTGTCAAATTGAGTAACAAATCAAATTTTGTTTTTGCAAACCTTACCAAATGTTTTTTTTTTTCAGGAAAACTCTCGAAGATGCATTTCTCCAGGAATTATTAGACATTTTGCATGTGTATTTTTGGAGTTATGTTTCAAAAACTGTCATTTTGAGTGTGACCAATATGAGGCCAGTAAAATCTAATATTTGTATTTGTGATTCTTTCCAAAATACCTGATTCTGCTAAAACTTACATAAATTCAATATTAAAGGCTTTTTAAGACAAATGTCATATTTGGTTTTGGAGTTATCATTATAAACCTTTCATATTTAGTATGACAGTTACACTGTTATATTGAATAAAAAAATTAACTTGTGTCTTTGCAAACCTTACAAAAGATCATTTTTCTAGTACAACTAACAAAAAAACATATCTCTAGGCATTATTAGCCATTTTGCATGTGTTGTTTAGAAGTTATGTGTGAATACATTTTTATTGCTTTTTTCGCATTATCTCAGGATTCTAAGACTATTATAGTCATATTGAGTAAAAAACTACTTTTTGCATTTGCAAGATTTAAAAAAGCATATGTTTCGAGTAAAACTCCCAAAGATGCATTATTTCAGGCATTATTAGCCATTTTTCATGTGTGGTGTAGGAGTTATGTTTAAATAACTGTCATATTGAGTGTTACAGTATACAGTCATATTGAGTAAAACCTCATTTTTGTATTTGCAAACCATTGAAAAACAACTATCTAGTAAAACTCACATGTATTCAATATCACAGGCATTTTTAGACATTTTACAGGTTTGGATTAGGAATTATGTTTGAATACATTTTTATTGCTTTTTTCGCATTATCTCAGGATTCTAAGTACATTACTGTCAAATTGAGTAACAAATCAAATTTTGTTTTTGCAAACCTTACCAAATGTCTTTTTTTTCTGGAAAACTCTCGAAGATGCATTTCTTCAGGCATTATTAGACATTTTGCATGTGTATTTTTTGAGTTATGTTTCAAAAACTGTCATTTTGAGTGTGACCAATATGAGGCCAGTAAAATCTAATATTTGTATTTGTGATTCTTTCCAAAATACCTGATTCTGCTAAAACTCACATAGATTCAATATTAAAGGCTTTTTAAGACAAATTTCATATTTGGTTTTGGAGTTATGATTATAAACCTTTCATATTTAGTATGACAGTTACACTGTTATATTGAATAAAAAAATTAACTTGTGTCTTTGCAAACCTTACAAAAGATAATTTTTCTAGTACAACTAACAAAAAAACATATCTCTAGGCATTATTAGCCATTTTGCATGTGTATTTTTGGAGTTATGTTTCAAAAACTGTCATTTTGAGTGTGACCTATATGAGGCCAGTAAAATCTAATATTTGTATTTGTGATTCTTTCCAAAATACCTGATTCTGCTAAAACTTACATAAATTCAATATTAAAGGCTTTTTAAGACAAATTTCATATTTGGTTTTGGAGTTATCATTATAAACCTTTCATATTTAGTTTGACAGTTACACTGTTATATTGAATAAAAAAAATAACTTGTGTCTTTGCAAACCTTACAAAAGATCATTTTTCTAGTACAACTAACAAAAAAACATATCCCTAGGCATTATTCGCGATTTTGCATGTGTTGTTTAGAAGTTATGTGTGAATACATTTTTATTGCTTTTTTCGCATTATCTCAGGATTCTAAGACTATTATAGTCATATTGAGTAAAAAACTACTTTTTGCATTTGCAAGATTTAAAAAAGCATATGTTTCGAGTAAAACTCCCAAAGATGCATTATTTCAGGCATTATTAGCCATTTTTCATGTGTGGTGTAGGAGTTATGTTTAAATAACTGTCATATTGAGTGTTACAGTATACAGTCATATTGAGTAAAACCTCATTTTTGTATTTGGAAACCATTGAAAAACAACTGTATCTAGTAAAACTCACATGTATTCAATATCACAGGCATTTTTAGACATTTTGCACGTTTGGATTAGGAATTATGTTTGAATACATTTTTATTGCTTTTTTTGCATTATCTCAGGATTCTAAGTACATTACTGTCAAATTGAGTAACAAATCAAATTTTGTTTTTGCAAACCTTACCAAGTGTCTTTTTTTTCAGGAAAACTCTCGAAGATGCATTTCTTCAGGCATTATTAGACATTTTGCATGTGTATTTTTGGAGTTATGATTCAAAAACTGTCATTTTGAGTGTGACCAATATGAGGCCAGTAAAATCTAATATTTGTATTTGTGATTCTTTCCAAAATACCTGATTCTGCTAAAACTTACATAAATTCAATATTAAAGGCTTTTTAAGACAAATGTCATATTTGGTTTTGGAGTTATCATTATAAACCTTTCATATTTAGTATGACAGTTACACTGTTATATTGAATAAAAAAATTAACTTGTGTCTTTGCGAACCTTACAAAAGATCATTTTTCTAGTACAACTAACAAAAAAACATATCTCTAGGCATTATTAGCCATTTTGCATGTGTTGTTTAGACGTTATGTGTGAATACATTTTTATTGCTTTTTTCGCATAATCTCAGGATTCTAAGACTATTATAGTCATATTGAGTAAAACACTACTTTTTGCACTTGCAAGATTTAAAAAAGCATATGTTTCGAGTAAAACTCCCAAAGATGCATTATTTCAGGCATTATTAGACATTTTTCATGTGTGGTGTAGGAGTTATGTTTAAATAACTGTCATATTGAGTGTTACAGTATACAGTCATATTGAGTAAAACCTCATTTCTGTATTTGCAAACCATAGAAAAACAACTGTATCTAGTAAAACCCACATGTATTCAATATCACAGGCATTTTTAGACATTTTGCACGTTTGGATTAGGAATTATGTTGGAATACATTTTTATTGCTTTTTTTGCATTATCTCAGGATTCTAAGACTATTATAGTCATATTGAGTAAAATACTACTTTTTGCATTTGCAAGATTTAAAAAAGCATATGTTTCGAGTAAAACTCCCAAAGATGCATTATTTCAGGCATTATTAGCCATTTTTCATGTGTGGTGTAGGAGTTATGTTTAAATAACTGTCATATTGAGTGTTACAGTATACAGTCATATTGAGTAAAACCTCATTTTTGTATTTGCAAACCATTGAAAAACAACTGTATCTAGTAAAACTCACATCTATTCAATATCACAGGCATTTTTAGACATTTTGCAGGTTTGGATTAGGAATCATGTTTGAATACATTTTTATTGCTCTTTTCGCATTATCTCAGGATTCTAAGTACATTACTGTCAAATTGAGTAACAAATCAAATTTTGTTTTTGCAAACCTTACCAAATGTCTTTTTTTCCAGGAAAACTCTCCAAGATGCATTTCTTCAGGCATTATTAGACATTTTGCATGTGTATTTTTGGAGTTATGTTTCAAAAACTGTCATTTTGAGTGTGACCAATATGACGCCAGTAAAATCTAATATTCGTATTTGTGATTCTTTCCAAAATACCTGATTCTGCTAAAACTTACATAAATTCAATATTAAAGGCTTTTCAAGACAAATGTCATATTTGGTTTTGGAGTTATGATTATAAACCTTTCATATTTAGTATGACAGTTACACTGTTATATTGAATAAAAATATTAACTTGTGTCTTTGCAAACCTTACAAAAGACCATTTTTCTAGTACAACTAACAAAAAAACATATCTCTAGGCATTATTAGCCATTTTGCATGTGTTGTTTAGAAGTTATGTGTGAATACATTTTTATTGCTTTTTTCGCATTATCTCAGGATTCTAAGACTATTATAGTCATATTGAGTAAAAAACTACTTTTTGCATTTGCAAGATTTAAAAAAGCATATGTTTCGAGTAAAACTCCCAAAGATGCATTATTTCAGGCATTATTAGCCATTTTTCATGTGTGGTGTAGGAGTTATGTTTAAATAACTGTCATATTGAGTGTTACAGTATACATTCATATTGAGTAAAACCTCATTTTTGTATTTGCAAACCATTGAAAAACAACAGTATCTAGTAAAACTCACATGTATTCAATATCACAGGCATTTTTAGACATTTTGCACGTTTGGATTAGGAATTATGTTTGAATACATTTTTATTGCTTTTTTCGCATTATCTCAGGATTCTAAGTACATTACTGTCAAATTGAGTAACAAATTTATTTTGTTTTTGCAAACCTTACCAAATGTTTATTTTTTTTTTGGAAAACTCTCGAAGATGCATTTCTTGAGGCATTATTAGACATTTTGCATATGTATTTTTGGAGTTATGTTTCAAAAACTGCCATTTTGAGTGTGACCAATATGAGGCCAGTAAAATCTAATATTTGTATTTGTGATTCTTTCCAAAATACCTGATTCTGCTAAAACTTACATAAATTCAATATTAAAGGCTTTTTAAGACAAATGTCATATTTGGTTTTGGAGTTATCATTATAAACCTTTCATATTTAGTATGACAGTTACACTGTTATATTGAATAAAAAAATTAACTTGTGTCTTTGCAAACCTTACAAAAGATCATTTTTCTAGTACAACTAACAAAAAAACATATCTCTAGGCATTATTAGCCATTTTGCATGTGTTGTTTAGAAGTTATGTGTGAATACATTTTTATGGCTTTTTTCGCATTATCTCAGGATTCTAAGACTATTATAGTCATATTGAGTAAAAAACTACTTTTTGCATTTGCAAGATTTAAAAAAGCATATGTTTCGAGTAAAACACCCAAAGATGCATTATTTCAGGCATTATTAGCCATTTTTCATGTGTGGTGTAGGAGTTATGTTTAAATAACTGTCATAGTGAGTGTTACAGTATACAGTCATATTGAGTAAAACCTCATTTTTGTATTTGCAAACCATAGAAAAACAACTGTATCTAGTAAAACTCACATGTATTCAATATCACAGGCATTTTTAGATATTTTGCACGTTTGGATTAGGAATTATGTTGGAATACATTTTTATTGCTTTTTTCGCATTATCTCAGGATTGTAAGTACATTACTGTCAAATTGAGTATCAAATCAAATTTTGTTTTTGCAAACCTTACCAAATGTTTTTTTTCAGGAAAACTCTTGAAGATGCATTTCTTCAGGCATTATTAGACATTTTGCATGTGTATTTTTGGAGTTATGTTTCAAAAACTGTCATTTTGAGTGTGACCAATATGAGGCCAGTAAAATCTAATATTTGTATTTGTGATTCTTTCCAAAATACCTGATTCTGCTAAAACGTACATAAATTCAATATTAAAGGCTCTTAAAGACAAATTTCATATTTGGTTTTGGAGTTATGATTATAAACCTTTCATATTTAGTATGACAGTTACACTGTTATATTGAATAAAACAACAAACTTGTGTCTTTGCAAACCTTACAAAATATCATTTTTCTAGTACAACTAACAAAAAAACATATCTCTAGGCATTATTAGCCATTTTGCATGTGTTGTTTAGAAGTTATGTGTGAATACATTTTTATGGCTTTTTTCGCATTATCTCAGGATTCTAAGACTATTATAGTCATATTGAGTAAAAAAACTACTTTTTGCATTTGCAAGATTTAAAAAAGCATATGTTTCGAGTAAAACTCCCAAAGATGCATTATTTCAGGCATTATTAGCCATTTTTCATGTGTGGTGTAGGAGTTATGTTTAAATAACTGTCATATTGAGTGTTACAGTATACAGTCATATTGAGTAAAACCTCATTTTTGTATTTGCAAACCATTGAAAAACAACTGTATCTAGTAAAACTCACATGTATTCAATATCACAGGCATTTTTAGACATTTTGCACGTTTGGATTAGGAATTATGTTTGAATACATTTTTATTGCTTTTTTCGCATTATCTCAGGATTCTAAGTACATTACTGTCAAATTGAGTAACAAATCAAATTTTGTTTTTGCAAACCTTACCAAATGTATTTTTTTTTCAGGAAAACTCTCGAAGATGCATTTCTTCAGGCATTATTAGACATTTTGCATGTGTATTTTTGGAGTTATGTTTCAAAAACTGTCATTTTGAGTGTGACCAATATGAGGCCAGTAAAATCTAATATTCGTATTTGTGATTCTTTCCAAAATACCTGATTCTGCTAAAACTTACATAAATTCAATATTAAAGGCTTTTTAAGACAAATGTCATATTTGGTTTAGGAGTTATGATTATAAACCTTTCATATTTAGTATGACAGTTACACTGTTATATTGAATAAAAAAATTAACTTGTTTCTTTGCAAACCTTACAAAAGATCATTTTTCTAGTACAACTAACAAAAATACATATCTCTAGGCATTATTAGCCATTTTGCATGTGTTGTTTAGAAGTTATGTGTGAATACATTTTTATTGCTTTTTTCGCATTATCTCAGGATTCTAAGACTGTTATAGTCATATTGAGTAAAAAACTACTTTTTGCATTTGCAAGATTTAAAAAAGCATATGTTTCGAGTAAAACTCCCAAAGATGCATTATTTCAGGCATTATTAGACATTTTTCATGTGTGGTGTAGGAGTTATGTTTAAATAACTGTCATATTGAGTGTTACAGTATACATTCATATTGAGTAAAACCTCATTTTTGTATTTGCAAACCATTGAAAAACAACAGTATCTAGTAAAACTCACATGTATTCAATATCACAGGCATTTTTAGACATTTTGCACGTTTGGATTAGGAATTATGTTGGAAAAAAGCAATGAATTTATGTACGTTTTAGCAGAATCAGGTATTTTGGAAAGAATCACAAATACAAATATTAGATTTTACTGGCCTCATATTGGTCACACTCAAAATGACAGTTTTTGCAACATAACTCCAAAAATACACATGCAAAATGTCTAATAATGCCTGAAGAAATGCATCTTCAAGAGTTTTCCTGAAAAAAAACATTTGGTAAGGTTTGCAAAAACAAAATTTGATTTGATACTCAATTTGACAGTAATGTATTTAGAATCCTGAGATAATGCGAAAAAAGCAATAAAAATGTATTCCAACATAATTCTTAATCCAAACGTGCAAAATGTCTAAAAATGCCTGTGATATTGAATACATGTGAGTTTTACTAGATACAGTTGTTTTTCAATGGTTTGCAAATACAAAAATGAGGTTTTACTCAATATGACTGTATACTGTAACACTCAATATGACAGTTATTTAAACATAACTCCTACACCACACATGAAAAATGGCTAATAATGCCTGAAATAATGCATCTTTGGGAGTTTTACTCGAAACATATGCTTTTTTAAATCTTGCAAATGCAAAAAGTAGTTTTTTACTCAATATGACTATAATAGTCTTAGAATCCTGAGATAATGCGAAAAAAGCAATAAAAATGTATTCAAACATAACTTCTAAACAACACATGCAAAATGGCTAATAATAGCTAGAGATATGTTTTTTAGTTAGTTGTACTAGAAAAATTATCTTTTGTAAGGTTTGCAAAGACACAAGTTAGTTGTTTTATTCAATATAACAGTGTAACTGTCATACTAAATATGAAAGGTTTATAATCATAACTCCAAAACCAAATATGAAATTTGTCTTTAAGAGCCTTTAATATTGAATTTATGTAAGTTTTAGCAGAATCAGGTATTTTGGAAAGAATCACAAATACAAATATTAGATTTTACTGGCCTCATATTGGTCACACTCAAAATGACAGTTTTTGAGGCATGACTCCAAAAATACACATGCAAAATGTCTAATGATGCCTTAAAAAATGCATCTTCTAGAGTTTTCCTGAAAAAAAACATTTGGTAAGGTTTGCAAAAACAAAATTTGATTTGATACTCAATTTGACAGTAATGTACTTAGAATCCTGAGATAATGCGAAAAAAGCAATAAAAATGTATTCCAACATAATTCCTAATCCAAACGTGCAAAATGTCTAAAAATGCCTGTGATATTGAATACATGTGAGTTTTACTAGATACAGTTGTTTTTCTATGGTTTGCAAATACAAAAATGAGGTTTTACTCAATATGACTGTATACTGTAACACTCAATATGACAGTTATTTAAACATAACTCCTACACCACACATGAAAAATGGCTAATAATGCCTGAAATATTGCATCTTTGGGAGTTTTACTCGAAACATATGCTTTTTTAAATCTTGCAAGTGCAAAAAGTAGTGTTTTACTCAATGTGACTATAATAGTCTTAGAATCCTGAGATAATGCGAAAAAAGCAATAAAAATGTATTCAAACATAACTTCTAAACAACACATGCAAAATGGCTAATAATGCCTAGAGATATGTTTTTTGGTTAGTTGTACTAGAAAAATGATCTTTTGTAAGGTTTGCAAAGACACAAGTTAATTTTTTTTATTCAATATAATAGTGTAACTGTCATACTAAATATGAAAGGTTTATAATCATAACCCCAAAACCAAATATGAAATTTGTCTTTAAGAGCTTTTAATATTGAATTCATGTAAGATTGAGCAGAATCAGGTATTTTGGAAAGAATCACAAATACAAATATTAGATTTTACTGGCCTCATATTGGTCACACTCAAAATGACAGTTTTTGAAACATAACTCCAAAAATACACATGCAAAATGTCTAATAATGCCTGAAGAAATGCATCTTCAAGAGTTTTCCTGAAAAAAAACATTTGGTAAGGTTTGCAAAAACAAAATTTGATTTGATACTCAATTTGACAGTAATGTACTTAGAATCCTGAGATAATGCGAAAAAAGCAATAAAAATGTATTCCAACATAATTCCTAATCCAAACGTGCAAAATGTCTAAAAATGCCTGTGATATTGAATACATGTGAGTTTTACTAGATACAGTTGTTTTTCTATGGTTTGCAAATACAAAAATGAGGTTTTACTCAATATGACTGTATACTGTAACACTCACTATGACAGTTATTTAAACCTAACTCCTACACCACACATGAACAATGTCTAATAATGCCTGAAATAATGCATCTTTGGGAATTTTACTCGAAACATATGCTTTTTTAAATCTTGCAAATGCAAAAAGTAGTTTTTTACTCAATATGACTATAATAGTCTTACAATCCTGAGATAATGCGAAAAAAGCAATAAAAATGTATTCAAACATAACTTCTAAACAACACATGCAAAATGGCTAATAATGCCTAGAGATATGTTTTTTGGTTAGTTCTACTAGAAAAATGATCTTTTGTAAGGTTTGCAAAGACACAAGTTAGTTTTTTTTATTCAATATAACAGTGTAACTGTCATACTAAATATGAAAGGTTTATAATCATAACTCCAAAACCAAATATGAAATTTGTCTTTAAGAGCCTTTAATATTGAATTTATGTGCGTTTTAGCAGAATCAGATATTTTGGAAAGAATCACAAATACAAATATTAGATTTTACTGGCCTCATATTGGTCACACTCAAAATGACAGTTTTTGAAACATAACTCCAAAAATACACATGCAAAATGTCTAATAATGCCTGAAGAAATGCATCTTCAAGAGTTTTCCTGAAAAAAAACATTTGGTAAGGTTTGCAAAAACAAAATTTGATTTGATACTCAATTTGACAGTAATGTACTTAGAATCCTGAGATAATGCGAAAAAAGCAATAAAAATGTATTCCAACATAATTCCTAATCCAAACGTGCAAAATGTCTAAAAATGCCTGTGATATTGAATACATGTGAGTTTTACTAGATACAGTTGTTTTTCTATGGTTTGCAAATACAAAAATGAGGTTTTACTCAATATGACTGTATACTGTAACACTCACTATGACAGTTATTTAAACATAACTCCTACACCACACATGAAAAATGTCTAATAATGCCTGAAATAATGCATCTTTGGGAGTTTTACTCGAAACATATGCTTTTTTAAATCTTGCAAAAGCAAAAAGTAGTTTTTTACTCAATATGACTATAATAGTCTTAGAATCGAGAGATAATGCGAAAAAAGCAATAAAAATGTATTCAAACATAACTTCTAAACAACACATGCAAAATGGCTAATAATGCCTAGAGATATGTTTTTTAGTTAGTTGTACTAGAAAAATGATCTTTTGTAAGGTTTGCAAAGACACAAGTTAGTTTTTTTATTCAATATAACAGTGTAACTGTCATACTAAATATGAAAGGTTTATAATCATAACTCCAAAACCAAATATGAAATTTGTCTTTAAGAGCCTTTAATATTGAATTTATGTAAGTTTTAGCAGAATCAGGTATTTTGGAAAGAATCACAAATACAAATATTAGATTTTACTGGCCTCATATTGGTCACACTCACAATGACAGTTTTTGAAGCATAACTCCAAAAATACACATGCAAAATGTCTAATGATGCCTTAAAAAATGCATCTTCAAGAGTTTTCCTGAAAAAAAACATTTGGTAAGGTTTGCAAAAACAAAATTTGATTTGATACTCAATTTGACAGTAATGTACTTAGAATCCTGAGATAATGCGAAAAAAGCAATAAAAATGTATTCCAACATAATTCCTAATCCAAACGTGCAAAATGTCTAAAAATGCCTGTGATATTGAATACATGTGAGTTTTACTAGATACAGTTGTTTTTCTATGGTTTGCAAATACAAAAATGAGGTTTTACTCAATATGACTGTATACTGTAACACTCAATATGACAGTTATTTAAACATAACTCCTACACCACACATGAAAAATGGCTAATAATGCCTGAAATAATGCATCTTTGGGAGTTTTACTCGAAACATATGCTTTTTTAAATCTTGCAAATGCAAAAAGTAGTGTTTTACTCAATATGACTATAATAGTCTGAGAATCCTGAGATAATGCGAAAAAAGCAATAAAAATGTATTCAAACATAACTTCTAAACAACACATGCAAAATGGCTAATAATAGCTAGAGATATGTTTTTTTGTTAGTTGTACTAGAAAAATGATCTTTTGTAAGGTTTGCAAAGACACAAGTTAGTTTTTTTTATTCAATATAACAGTGTAACTGTCATACTAAATATGAAATGTTTATAATCATAACTCCAAAACCAAACATGAAATTTGTCTTTAAGAGCCTTTAATATTGAATTTATGTACGTTTTAGCAGAATCAGGTATTTTGGAAAGAATCACAAATACAAATATTAGATTTTACTGGCCTCATATTGGTCACACTCAAAATGACAGTTTTTGAAACATAACTCCAAAAATACACATGCAAAATGTCTAATAATGCCTGAAGAAATGCATCTTCAAGAGTTTTCCTGAAAAAAAACATTTGGTAAGGTTTGCAAAAACAAAATTTGATTTGATACTCAATTTGACAGTAATGTACTTAGAATCCTGAGATAATGCGAAAAAAGCAATAAAAATGTATTCCAACATAATTCCTAATCCAAACGTGCAAAATGTCTAAAAATGCCTGTGATATTGAATACATGTGAGTTTTACTAGATACAGTTGTTTTTCTATGGTTTGCAAAAACAAAAATGAGGTTTTACTCAATATGACTGTATACTGTAACACTCACTATGACAGTTATTTAAACATAACTCTTACACCACACATGAAAAATGTCTAATAATGCCTGAAATAATGCATCTTTGGGAGTTTTACTCGAAACATATGCATTTTTAAATCTTGCAAAAGCAAAAAGTAGTTTTTTACTCAATATGACTATAATAGTCTTAGAATCCTGAGATAATGCGAAAAAAGCAATAAAAATGTATTCAAACATAACTTCTAAACAACACATGCAAAATGGCTAATAATGCCTAGAGATATGTTTTTTGGTTAGTTGTACTAGAAAAATGATCTTTTGTAAGGTTTGAAAAGACACAAGTTTGTTTTTTTATTCAATATAACAGTGTAACTGTCATACTAAATATGAAAGGTTTATAATCATAACTCCAAAACCAAATATGAAATTTGTCTTTAAGAGCCTTTAATATTGAATTTATGTAAGTTTTAGCAGAATCAGGTATTTTGGAAAGAATCACAAATACAAATATTAGATTTTACTGGCCTCATATTGGTCACACTCAAAATGACAGTTTTTGAAACATAACTCCAAAAATACACATGCAAAATGTCTAATGATGCCTTAAAAATGCATCCTCAAGAGTTTTCCTGAAAAAAAACATTTGGTAAGGTTTGCAAAAACAAAATTTGATTTGATCCTCAATTTGACAGTAATGTACTTAGAATCCTGAGATAATGCGAAAAAAGCAATAAAAATGTATTCAAACATAACTTCTAAACAACACATGCAAAATGGCTAATAATGCCTAGAGATATGTTTTTTGGTTAGTTCTACTAGAAAAATGATCTTTTGTAAGGTTTGCAAAGACACAAGTTAGTTTTTTTATTCAATATAACAGTGTAACTGTCATACTAAATATGAAAGGTTTATATTCATAACTCCAAAACCAAATATGAAATTTGTCTTTAAGAGCCTTTAATATTGAATTTATGTAAGTTTTAGCAGAATCAGGTATTTTGGAAAGAATCACAAATACAAATATTAGATTTTACTGGCCTCATATTGGTCACACTCACAATGACAGTTTTTGAAGCATAACTCCAAAAATACACATGCAAAATGTCTAATGATGCCTTAAAAAATGCATCTTCAAGAGTTTTCCTGAAAAAAAACATTTGGTAAGGTTTGCAAAAACAAAATTTGATTTGATACTCAATTTGACAGTAATGTACTTAGAATCCTGAGATAATGCGAAAAAAGCAATAAAAATGTATTCCAACATAATTCCTAATCCAAACGTGCAAAATGTCTAAAAATGCCTGTGATATTGAATACATGTGAGTTTTACTAGATACAGTTGTTTTTCTATGGTTTGCAAATACAAAAATGAGGTTTTACTCAATATGACTGTATACTGTAACACTCACTATGACAGTTATTTAAACATAACTCCTACACCACACATGAAAAATGTCTAATAATGCCTGAAATAATGCATCTTTGGGAGTTTTACTCGAAACATATGCTTTTTTAAATCTTGCAAGTGCAAAAAGTAGTGTTTTACTCAATGTGACTATAAAAGTCTTAGAATCCTGAGATAATGCGAAAAAAGCAATAAAAATGTATTCAAACATAACTTCTAAACAACACATGCAAAAGGGCTAATAATGCCTAAAGATATGTTTTTTGGTTAGTTCTACTAGAAAAATGATCTTTTGTAAGGTTTGCAAAGACACAAGTTAGTTTTTTTTATTCAATATAACAGTGTAACTGTCATACTAAATATGAAAGGTTTATAATCATAACTCCAAAACCAAATATGAAATTTGTCTTTAAGAGCCTTTAATATTGAATTTATGTACGTTTTAGCAGAATCAGGTATTTTGGAAAGAATCACAAATACAAATATTAGATTTTACTGGCCTCATATTGGTCACACTCAAAATGACAGTTTTTGAAACATAACTCCAAAAATACACATGCAAAATGTCTAATAATGCCTGAAGAAATGCATCTTCAAGAGTTTTCCTGAAAAAAAACATTTGGTAAGGTTTGCAAAAACAAAATTTGATTTGATACTCAATTTGACAGTAATGTACTTAGAATCCTGAGATAATGCGAAAAAAGCAATAAAAATGTATTCCAACATAATTCCTAATCCAAACGTGCAAAATGTCTAAAAATGCCTGTGATATTGAATACATGTGAGTTTTACTAGATACAGTTGTTTTTCTATGGTTTGCAAATACAAAAATGAGGTTTTACTCAATATGACTGTATACTGTAACACTCACTATGACAGTTATTTAAACATAACTCTTACACCACACATGAAAAATGGCTAATAATGCCTGAAATAATGCATCTTTGGGAGTTTTACTCGAAACATATGCTTTTTTAAATCTTGCAAAAGCAAAAAGTAGTTTTTTACTCAATATGACTATATTGTTATATAGATATAAACCAAGATGGCGGCGCCCAGACGGGCTGCGACACTGCGGTGCTCTTGCTAAAGATGGAACATTTGGCGGAAATGCCGGACAGTTCTGCAGACTTCATGGCTGGCTCGCATCGTGGTCACTCCGTGATCACGTACGACCGCCAGACACTTCTGGATATGGACATATCGGGCCGTTTTGGACTGATAGACGCGGGCGTGCTAAACATGCTAACTAGCATGGGGATACGTCGGCGGCTACATCCAGCGGCCTGTGAAGCAGCGGAGTCTAGTAGCAGCGGGGGCCGTCTACGCAGCAGACGCCAGCGGTGTGATCGGAAACGCGGATGTCGAGCGGGGCTAAAAACAAAGCAGAAGGCTAATCCCCACAGAACACCACTTCCCTCCACCCTGAAGACGGATTTAAATAAAGGATGCGAGACTACTGGTCTGGGTAAGGAGTCAGTTAAATCAGAACAAGTTTTTTCTGCTTTGAGTGTTTCAGAGTTGGACATGTGTTTTACTGAGGTGGCTAACTATGATGCGTGCAGTTTATCAAAGCAACAAACAAACAATCGGAAAATCCCCGTTACTGAGGTGGCTAACCATGATGTGTGCAGTTTATCAAAGCAACAATCAAACAATCGGAGCATTCCCGTCGTATCAATTCCTAGATATGGTCGTAATTATACTGAATGCACTGGGCATAATAAACACAACATTATTAATATTGCTACTACGGATAATTTGATAAAAAAATTCCCTAAAACAGCCCACTACCTATAATATAGGTTTTTTAAACATAAGATCATTGTCTCCCAAAACGTTGTTAGTTAATGATATCATCAGAGACAACAATCTTAACGTCATCGGTCTCAGTGAAACCTGGCTTAAACCAAACGACTTTTTTGCGCTAAATGAGGCATGTCCTCCTAACTTTACACATGCGCATATTGCCCGTCCGCTCAAAAGGGGTGGGGGGGGTCGCACTAATATACAACGAAAACTTTAACCTTAGTCCTAACATAAATAATAAATATAAATCGTTTGAGGTGCTTACTATGAGGTCTGTCACACCGCTGCCTCTACACCTGGCTGTTATCTACCGCCCCCCAGGGCCCTGTTCGGACTTTATCAATGAATTCTCAGAGTTCGTTGCTGATCTAGTGACACACGCCGATAATATAATCATAATGGGGGACTTTAATATCCATATGAATACCCCATCGGACCCACCGTGCGTAGCGCTCCAGACTGTAATTGATAGCTGTGGTCTCACACAAATAATAAATGAACCCACGCATCGCAACGGTAATACGATAGACCTAGTGCTTGTCAGGGGTATCACCGCTTCCAAAGTTACGATACTCCCGTATACTAAAGTATTGTCCGATCATTACCTTATAAAATTCGAGGTTCAGACGCATGTTCGTCAAACTAATAATAATAATAACTGCTATAGCAGCCGCAACATTAATACGGCCACAACGACAACTCTTGCTGACCTACTGCCCTCGGTAATGGCACCATTCCCAAAGTATGTGGGCTCTATTGATAACCTCACTAACAACTTTAACGACGCCCTGCGCGAAACCATTGATAACATAGCACCGCTAAAGTTAAAAAAGGCTCCAAAAAAGCGTACCCCGTGGTTTACAGAAGAAACTAGAGCTCAGAAATTATTATGCAGAAAGCTGGAACGCAAATGGCGCACGACTAAACTTGAGGTGCACCATCAAGCATGGAGTGATGGTTTAATAACTTATAAACGCATGCTTACCTTAGCTAAAGCTAATTATTACTCAAATCTCATCCACCGTAATAAAAACGATCCTAAATTTTTGTTTAGTACGGTAGCATCGCTAACCCAACAAGGGACTCCTTCCAGTAGCTCCACCCACTCAGCTGATGACTTTATGCAATTCTTTAGTAAGAAAATTGAAGTCATTAGAAAGGAGATTAAAGACAATGCGTCCCAGCTACAACGGGGTTCTATTAACACTGACACGATTGTATATACGGCGGATACTGCCCTCCAAAATAGTTTCTCTCGTTTTGAGGAAATAACATTAGAGGAATTGTTACAACGTGTGAATGGAATAAAACAAACAACATGTTTACTTGACCCTCTTCCTGGGAAACTGATCAAGGAGCTCTTTGTATTATTAGGTCCATCAGTGCTAAATATTATAAACTTATCACTTTCCTCGGGCACTGTTCCCCTAGCATTCAAAAAAGCGGTTATTCATCCTCTTCTTAAAAGACCTAACCTCGATCCTGACCTCATGGTAAACTACCGACCGGTGTCTCACCTTCCCTTTATTTCAAAAATCCTCGAAAAAATTGTTGCGGAGCAGTTAAATGAACACTTAGCGTCTAACAATCTATGTGAAACCTTTCAATCCGGTTTCAGGGCAAATCACTCGACGGAGACAGCCCTCGCAAAAATGACTAAAGATCTATTGCTAACGATGGATTCTGATGCGTCATCTATGTTGCTGCTCCTCGATCTTAGCGCTGCTTTCGATACCGTCGATCATAATATTTTATTAGAACGTATCAAAACACGAATTGGTATGTCAGACTTAGCCCTGTCTTGGTTTAACTCTTATCTTACTGATAGGATGCAGTGTGTCTCCCATAACAATGTGACCTCGGACTACGTTAAGGTAACATGTGGAGTTCCCCAGGGTTCGGTCCTTGGCCCTGCACTTTATATCATATTACGCCTGTACTGGCTCACCTGCACTGGCTTCCTGTGCACTTAAGATGTGACCTTAAGGTTTTACTACTTACGTATAAAATACTACACGGTCTAGCTCCATTTTATCTTGCCGATTGTATTGTACCATATGTCACGGCAAGAAATCTGCGTTCAAAGGACTCCGGCTTATTAGTGATTCCCAAAGCCCAAAAAAAGTCTGCGGGCTATAGAGCATTTTCCGTTCGGGCTCCAGTACTCTGGAATACCCTCCCGGTAACAGTTCGCGATGCCACCTCAGTAGAAGCATTTAAGTCTCACCTTAAAACTCATTTGTATACTCTAGCCTTTAAATAGACTCCCTTTTTAGACCAGTTGATCTGCCGTTTCTTTTCTTTTTCTTCTATGTCCCACTCTCCCGTGTGGAGGGGGTCCGGTCCGATCCGGTGGCCATGTACTGCTCGCCTGTGTATCGGCTGGGGACATCTCTGCGCTGCTGGTCCGCCTACGCTTGGGATGGTTTCCTGCTGGCTCCGCTGTGAACGGGACTCTCGCTGCTGTGTCTTAGATCCTCTTTGGACTGGACTCTCGCGACTGTGTTGTATCTATTGTGGATTGAACTTTCACAGTATCCTGTTAGATCCGCTCGACATCCATTGCTTTCCTCCTCTCTAAGGTTCTCATAGTCATCATTGTCACCGACGTCCCACTGGGTGTGAGTTTTCCTTGCCCTTATGTGGGCCTACCCAGGATGTCGTGGTGGTTTGTGCAGCCCTTTGAGACACTAGTGATTTAGGGCTATATAAGTAAACATTGATTGATTGATTGATAATAGTCTTAGAATCCTGAGATAATGCGAAAAAAGCAATAAAAATGTATTCAAACATAACTTCTAAACAACACATGCAAAATGGCTAATAATGCCTAGAGATATGTTTTTTGGTTAGTTGTACTAGAAAAATGATCTTTTGTAAGGTTTGAAAAGACACAAGTTTGTTTTTTTATTCAATATAACAGTGTAACTGTCATACTAAATATGAAAGGTTTATAATCATAACTCCAAAACCAAATATGAAATTTGTCTTTAAGAGCCTTTAATATTGAATTTATGTAAGTTTTAGCAGAATCAGGTATTTTGGAAAGAATCACAAATACAAATATTAGATTTTACTGGCCTCATATTGGTCACACTCAAAATGACAGTTTTTGAAGCATAACTCCAAAAATACACATGCAAAATGTCTAATGATGCCTTAAAAAATGCATCTTCAAGAGTTTTCCTGAAAAAAAACATTTGGTAAGGTTTGCAAAAACAAAATTTGATTTGATCCTCAATTTGACAGTAATGTACTTAGAATCCTGAGATAATGCGAAAAAAGCAATAAAAATGTATTCCAACATAATTCCTAATCCAAACGTGCAAAATGTCTAAAAATGCCTGTGATATTGAATACATGTGAGTTTTACTAGATACAGTTGTTTTTCTATGGTTTGCAAATACAAAAATGAGGTTTTACTCAATATGACTGTATACTGTAACACTCAATATGACAGTTATTTAAACATAACTCCTACACAACACATGAAAAATGTCTAATAATGCCTGAAATAATGCATCTTTGGGAGTTTTACTCGAAACATATGCTTTTTTAAATCTTGCAAGTGCAAAAAGTAGTGTTTTACTCAATGTGACTATAATAGTCTTACAATCCTGAGATATTGCGAAAAAAGCCATAAAAATGTATTCAAACATAACTTCTAAACAACACATGCAAAATGGCTAATAATGCCTAGAGATATGTTTTTTGGTTAGTTCTACTAGAAAAATGATCTTTTGTAAGGTTTGCAAAGACACAAGTTAGTTTTTTTATTCAATATAACAGTGTAACTGTCATACTAAATATGAAAGGTTTATAATCATAACTCCAAAACCAAATATGAAATTTGTCTTTAAGAGCCTTTAATATTGAATTTATGTAAGTTTTAGCAGAATCAGGTATTTTGGAAAGAATCACAAATACAAATATTAGATTTTACTGGCCTCATATTGGTCACACTCACAATGACAGTTTTTGAAGCATAAATCCAAAAATACACATGCAAAATGTCTAATGATGCCTTAAAAAATGCATCTTCAAGAGTTTTCCTGAAAAAAAACATTTGGTAAGGTTTGCAAAAACAAAATTTGATTTGATACTCAATTTGACAGTAATGTACTTAGAATCCTGAGATAATGCGAAAAAAGCAATAAAAATGTATTCCAACATAATTCCTAATCCAAACGTGCAAAATGTCTAAAAATGCCTGTGATATTGAATACATGTGAGTTTTACTAGATACAGTTGTTTTTCTATGGTTTGCAAATACAAAAATGAGGTTTTACTCAATATGACTGTATACTGTAACACTCAATATGACAGTTATTTAAACATAACTCCTACACCACACATGAAAAATGGCTAATAATGCCTGAAATAATGCATCTTTGGGAGTTTTACTCGAAACATATGCTTTTTTAAATCTTGCAAGTGCAAAAAGTAGTGTTTTACTCAATATGACTATAATAGTCTGAGAATCCTGAGATAATGCGAAAAAAGCAATAAAAATGTATTCAAACATAACTTCTAAACAACACATGCAAAATGGCTAATAATAGCTAGAGATATGTTTTTTTGTTAGTTGTACTAGAAAAATGATCTTTTGTAAGGTTTGCAAAGACACAAGTTAGTTTTTTTTATTCAATATAACAGTGTAACTGTCATACTAAATATGAAAGGTTTATAATCATAACTCCAAAACCAAATATGAAATTTGTCTTTAAGAGCCTTTAATATTGAATTTATGTACGTTTTAGCAGAATCAGGTATTTTGGAAAGAATCACAAATACAAATATTAGATTTTACTGGCCTCATATTGGTCACACTCAAAATGACAGTTTTTGAAACATAACTCCAAAAATACACATGCAAAATGTCTAATAATGCCTGAAGAAATGCATCTTCAAGAGTTTTCCTGAAAAAAAACATTTGGTAAGGTTTGCAAAAACAAAATTTGATTTGATACTCAATTTGACAGTAATGTACTTAGAATCCTGAGATAATGCGAAAAAAGCAATAAAAATGTATTCCAACATAATTCCTAATCCAAACGTGCAAAATGTCTAAAAATGCCTGTGATATTGAATACATGTGAGTTTTACTAGATACAGTTGTTTTTCTATGGTTTGCAAATACAAAAATGAGGTTTTACTCAATATGACTGTATACTGTAACTGTGAACATATAAAAATCCCGTTTCCATATGAGTTGGGAAATTGTGTTGAATGTAAATATAAACAGAATACAACGATTTGCAAATCATTTTCAACCCCTATTCAGTTGAATATGCTACAAAGACAACATATTTGATGTTTAAACTGATAAACCTTTTTTTTTTTTTTTTTTGCAAATAATCATTAACCTTAGAATTTGATGCCAGCAACACGTGACAAAGAGGTTGGAAAAGGTGGCAATAAATACTGATAAAGTTGAGGAATTCTCATCAAACACTTATTTGGAGCATCCCGCAGCTTCTGTGAAATGCTCAAACAAGGACGGGGCAAAGGTTACCACTTTGTGAACAAATGTGTGAGCAAATTGTCAAACATTTTATTGCAAGGAATTTAGGAATTTACCATCTACGGTCCGTAATACCATCAAAAGGTTCAGAGAATCTGGAAAAATCACTGAACATAAGTGATGATATAACAGACTTTTGTTCCCTCAGGCATTACTGCATCAAAAAGTGACATCAGTGTTTAAAGGATATCACCACATGGGCTTAGGAACACTTCAGAAAAACCACTGTCAGTAACTACAGTTTGTCACTACATTGTAAGTGCAAGTTAAAACTACTATGCAAACCCAAAGCCATTAATTAACGACACCCAGAAATGCCGCCGGCTTCTCTGAACCCGAGCTCAGCTAAGATGGACTGATGCAAAGTGGAAAAGTGTTCTGTGGTCTGATAAGTCCACATTTCACATTGTTTTTTGGAAACGATGAACGTCGTGTCATCCGGACCAAAGAGGAAAAGAACCATCAGGACTATTCTAGGAGCAAAGTTAAAAAGCCAGCATCTGTGATGGTAAGGGGTTGTATTTGTGCCCAAGGCATGGGTAACTTACACATCTGTGAAGGCACCATTAATCCTGAAAGGTACATACATGTTTTGAGCAACATATGTTGTCATCCAAGCAACGTTATCATGGACACCCTTGCTTATTTCATCAAGACAATGCCAAGTCACTTGTTACAACAGCGTGGCTTCATAGTAAAAGAGTTCGGGTACTAGACTGGCCTGCCTGTAGTCCAGACCTGTCTCCCATTGTAAATGTGTGGCGCATTATGAAGCCTAAAATACCACAACGGAGACCCCAGACTGTTGAACAACTTAAGCTGTACATAAAACAAGAATGGGAAAGAATTCCACCTGAAAAGCTTAAAAAATGTGTCTCCTCAGTTCCCAAAGGTTTATTGAGTGTTGTTAAAAGAAAAGGTGATGTAACACAGTGGTGAACATTCCCTTTCCCAACTAGCACTTGTTGCAGCCATGAAATTCTAAGTTAATTATTATTTGCAAAAAAAAAAAACGTTTATGAGTTTGAAAATCAAATATCTTGTCTTTGTAGTGCATTCAATTGAATATGGGTTGAAAAGGATTTGCAAATTATTTTATTCCGTTTATATTTACATCTAACACAATTTCCCAACTCATATGGAAACGGGGTTTGTCGTAGTGAGTGTGACCCACAATAGTATGCTTATAAAAGATTCACTTGTTTACAGTGGCTGAAAAACATATACTTAATGTATTAACAGCAGATTTCTTTTTTGGAAGCTGCTATTTGTCTCTTTCTTAAATTAAATGTGTCCGTGAATGTCAAGGATAGAACAAAAAAAATACACCAAAATTTGAAAAAAATACAAATAAAAATAAAAAAGCCAACATTTGCACTGTAAAGTAATGGCCACCTGGTGTCAGTATTGTCACGTTTGCGTTTGAGATTAATACACAGCGGATCTTTTTCGTGAATTCCCTTATAAAACATAATAGAACCGTGTAATATAAAATCAGAATCATACTGATAGATTTATATCAAAAGTCAGTAATTGTGATGTTTTATGTGTTGCACAGCTCCTCCTCCTCCTCCTCCTCCTTTTCAGGATGCAGGACTGTGCCTCCACACTACAGTCTCGATCACCATCGCCACAGGAATCTTTGGTTTATGTGTCGCTTTCCTCCTTCTTAGCCCATGCTATTTTTTCTTGTTTGTTTGTTTTTGGGTTTTTTGGCCAGCATGACGGAACTTGGACGTGTCATTTGGGGGTAACAATAATAATGGTCCGTTTCAAATGTACATTTTTACCGAGCTGGAGTTGAGCTTTCATTCACAGTCCAAGTGGATCCACACAGCGGGATGGATGCAAATGGATGTGCAGTGCTAAAACTTTTTGTTGTGGGTTTGTTTGGTGAGTAATACAAAACACAATCTTGTCATCATTTTGTTTTGCAAAATAGTTCCAACACGTTAACAATGCTCAGTTTTCTCTATTCTGCATATTCTTTGTTTTGCGACCGATGTGAGACAGCATCACTAATGCACATTGATTGATACTCTGAGGTGTTTTTATTATTTTGAATGATAAAATAATTGTTCAAAATAATTATTTAAATTATTATGAATTAATACAAAGACGCAATAGTAATTACTATTAATGTCCTGTGTTGGATTCTCATGCCAGTGATTCCTAACCACTGTGTTGCGGCACTGTTAGTGTGCCAAAAGAGGTATCATCAAGCCTGTCTTGGGAAATAATAAAAAAACAACAACTGCCCTGCGGCAGACTTTGTCGTAACTTATTTGCAAAATAAGTTTATTGGCTCAATTAAGGCAGGGGAGCACTGGTGTAGGGCTTAATCAATTAAACTGATCCACGTGAATGGATGGATGGATGGATTGAATTAGATTGGAAAAAAGCACAGTTTTTTATGATGTTGCTTCTATTAATCGTTAACTGTGTAACTATTCAAATGGATCCAATCCACATTGCATGGAATGCCCAAAACTATAAAAACGCTTAGAGTTTATGACCCGGCCGCTGCAATACATGACACATGAGAGCGGTTGAGTTTTCAATTTTTTTTGTATTAAATGCAGACCTGTTGATGATGTGCATTTATTAGAAAAAATAATGAAGGTTAAGCAAGCAAAAAAAATTTGTTTATTCAAATTAGTTTCTTTATAATACGCCTTGAGACTTTAAATTGTGTTTTTTACGATTAATTGAACACACTACTTCATTCCTAAAATAACGGGGAGCTGCAACCCTACACTGGTGTACCCACAATTGATAAAGGACACATTTAATGCCAGATTTCTCAAAGTATTTTCTGCTGCGTTTAGAGGTACAACTCGGAGTGTAACAATTCATTTTGACAACAATTTGATTTGACTCTGAATTTGTAGTTGTCGGTACGATGCAGCGACGGTATTATTTTTTTAGAACGATAGAATCCAAAACAGTTCAATGAGTTGATATCCATTCAATAACTTTTTGGAAAAAAAACATTCAAACGGTGTGAGTGTCAGGGAAATACTGGACACTGCATGTGAAGTTTCCTATATTCCTGTTATTTCCTGCAAGGCAAGTATGTATACATGAGTTATGACAAACAAGTAAACAACAATAATAGCCAATATTTTCACATTTTATTTGACTAAAGTGCCATCAACACTTTAGGTTGAATTAACATGAGGAAGTAACTTTTTTCTCCAACTTTTACTTGAAATTTAGGAATATAGCTTGATCTGTTGATATAACAATCAATCATTGCAACGATTTGTCGACATTGTCGAAAAAATAACGACAATAACATTTGTCTTTGACAAATTATTTTGTCAAAAATAGTCATCACTAGTGTTTTTCTGCATAGAAGCGAATCAGTTTAGCCACTCACAACAACATCACAGGTGAAAACATGTCAAATGTGGGAAGATTTTATCCTAATTTAATCTAAGGGGATCAGCTTCAATGGAGACAAGTCAGCAACTGATGCTTTGAAATGGACACGTTTGATAGTTGTTTTTGTTTTCGTAACAGCCTAATTAGCAGCACAGTTAGAGTTTGAACACATATTTATGATATCATTAGTCATCTTTGTTGGTTAGCACATGCCTGAAAATATCGTATACGGAATTTAAAAGCTGAGGGCTAAATTAGAGCTACTAATGCTTCATAATCCGATTAGTCGACTATCAAAATAGTTGTTAGTTATAGCCCTTCTGTGTTTATTGAACAGAGTGATTTTTATTAATGTATTATTTAGATGTATAGTATAACATCATTTTACAATTAGTTTGCACATTATACGCAATGATTTTGAGTAAAGTAGTTGAGGCGTAATCCATTGGCTATGGATGAATGCCGAGAACCGGTATTTTTAGGTATTGGTTCCTGTTAAGATTGCTTGCCGCTATCTTAACACTAAAACACGTTAGTGTTTTAGTGTTTGAAGGTGTGGGCTCAATTAGCAAAAAGACTGAAAGCTCAGCTCTATGCAATATTTATCCCAAAATAATTTGATGCTGCTTTACATTAGATTCACTGGCAATTTTATGGGCAATTTCAACACTTCCAAGTAGAACAATCAAATACACAACTAAGATGCACATTGCAATCAAACAGCTGTTGTGTGCTAACAGGGAAATACTTTGCATGGCTACTACTTCTGACTTTGGCAACACTCTTAGGTCAAACTTAACTGAAGGCATACTTTAAAAAAAAAGCATGAAGGTATCAGAAACAAATGTGTCAAGAGCAAGTCAACCATGATTACAACATACAAACCCCGTTTCCATATGAGTTGGGAAATTGTGTTAGATGTAAATATAAACTGAATACAATGATTTGCAAATACTTTTCAACCCATATTCAATTGAATGCACTACAAAGACAAGATATTTGATGTTCAAACTCATAAACATTTTTTTTTTTGCAAATAATAATCAACTTAGAATTTCATGGCTGCAACACGTGCCAAAGTAGTTGGGAAAGAGCATGTTCCCCACTGTGTTACATCACATTTTCTTTTAACAACACTCAATAAACGTTTGGAACTGAGCAAACTAATTGTTGAAGCTTTGGAAGTGGAATTATTTACCATTCTTGCTTGATGTACAGCTTAAGTTGTTCAACAGTCCGGGTAATGTTGTCGTATTTTACGCTTCATTATGCGCCACACATTTTCGATGGGAGACATTTCTGGACTAATGGCGGGCCAGGAAAGTACCCGCACTCTTTTACTACGAAGCCACGCTGTTGTAACACGTGGCTTGGCATTGTTTTGCTGAAAAAAGCAGGGGTGTCCATGATAACGTTGCTTGGATGACAACATATGTTGCTCCAAAACCTGTATGGACCATTCAGTATTAATTATGCCTTCACAGATGTGTAAGTTACCCATGCCTTGGGCACTAATACACCCCCATACCATTACAGATGCTGGCTTTTGAACTTTGCGCCTATAACAATCCGAATGGTTATTTTCCTCTTTGTTCTGGAGGACACCACGTCCACAATTTCCAAAAATTATTTGAAATGTGGACTCGTCAGACCACAGAACACTTTTCCACTTTGCATCAGTCCATCTTAGATGAGCTCGGGCCCAGCGAAGCCGGCGGCGTTCCTGCGTGTTGTTGATAAATGGCTTTCGCTTTGTATAGTAGAGTTTTAACTTGCACTTACAGATGTAGCGACCAACTGTAGTTACTGACAGTGGTTTTATGAAGTGTTCCTGAGCCCATGTGGTGATATCCTTTACACAATGATGTCGGTTTTTGATGCAGTACCGCCTGAGGGATCAAAGGTCCGTAATATCATCGCTTACGTGCAGTGATTTCTCCAGATTCTCTGATCCTTTTGATGATTTTACGGACCGCAGATGGTAAAATCCCTAAATTGCTTACAATTTACATGGGTTGAAAATGTTTGCAAATCATTGTATTCTGTTTATATTTACATCCAACACAATTTCGCAACTCATATGGAAACGGGGTTTGTACATGCAGGGTGGGGTGGGAGCTGTGGGGCACTATTCCATATCACGCCCCAGCGGACAGAACTGACCTATATCACAGCCAATGAGAATTTCTGGATCTGGCTCATTATGGTGCCAAGAGGATTAAATCATGTATGAAAGTATGTTGCGACTCGTGAGTTTATGTATTGAATTGGTTGGTGTGATAGTGTGCTCATTGTTGGGTGGTCTTGCCGTCACCGCCACCATGTGTGGGCAAGACTACACCATTGTTATTGTGGAGGCTTGAGCTGCTAATGGTTGAGGAAACCCTGGCGCACAGGAGATAATACAAAAACTTTTGTCATAATCCTAATAGTGCTCTGTGGATGTGTTTTTGCTTTAGCAACAAACAGATGATTTGACCAGGAACAATATTTACTGTAGCAATTCTGCAATTTTGTTGAACTATGTTGCTGCATATGCACTAAAATTATAAAAGTATTATATTTTTAACTCCACATTTTATACACATTTATAGCATGTAATGGAAATAATGTAAAGCTTACAGTACAATGATTTCGAAATGACGCGTCATGGGCAGTGAAATTTGACTGAAAACGAGCACAGTAAGTGCCATCAGGGAAATAGAAGTGATAGTGATGAAGAGGAGGGGGAGTCACTTAACTGCATTGTGTCACTAACAGCGGGAGACAATTGTTTAGTTATCAAGTTGATATTCTGCCTTGGCGCCGCGACGCCTGGCACTGACTGACAGTGTTCGATGTCCCCTTGACATACAGCACAGGCTGCAATATTACGACTGAACTTTATTTACCTGAAAGAAGCAGGGCTCAAAGAAAGAAAAAGAGAATATTTTGTCTGTTTTTGTCCTTCACTTTGGACCTCCTCTCCACGGAGCTGTGGTCTAACTATAACGGCCAGCTTCAAATACATTTGGACCACAACTTAAGTCAAATTGAACACCACACTACACGTGCATTGTAACTCTGCTTCACTTCTTGTACGCCACTGGTCTGCCAAAGAATACAAAGACACGGCAGGATGGATCAATGTTCTCATTTTAGCTACTTATATTTAGCAAATATTCAGACCCCTCCAAATATACTTGGGGTATATAAAATGTTTATCTTATTCAGATTTTTATAGTACAGATTCTACAAGTTGGACGCTAATGAATTTCCCACAGAGTGCGTATTACTAGGAAAAGACAGGAGGTGTTTCTTGCATTTACTTTGCTATCAAATACAAGCTCCACAAAAGGCAAAGCACTCATGCAGGGCACCTACATCCGGGCCTGCATCCTAAAAAAGAAGTAAAAATAGAGGACAATATAAGGAGAACTGGAATGTTGACACCGATAGCTAATTACTGTCTAAATTACTAAGACATATCAATCAATCAAAGTTTATTTATATAGCCCTCAATCCCAAGTGTCTCAAAGAGCTGCACAAAGCACAACGACATCGGCGGCTCAGATTCTTCATCATGGCAAAAAAAACTCAACCCAATAGGCGTAATGAGAAACCTTGGAGGGGACAGCAGATGTGAAGTCTACCAGCCGCATGTTGTACCAACTGTAATCTTTTAATGCTAGAAATAGGGAGACCCAAATATATTATGTTACAGTCAACAAAACTAGGGGTAATAAACACATGAATAATGATCTCAGCGTTGGTGTTGTGGAAAATGGGACACTTTTTTCTGATATTACGGAGATAAAAGAAGGCTGTTTTAGTACCATTCTGGATGTATGACTCAAATGAGAGAGTTGGGTCGAAGATAATACCGAGATTCTTTACAGAGTCACTTTGTATAATTGTTTTGTTGTCAAATGTTAAGGTGGTATTATAAATAAGTGCCGATGTCTAGCAGGACCGATAATTAACATGTCCGTTTTCTTAGCGTTAAGTTGTAAAAAGTTAGTGAATATCCATTGTTTAATTTCATTTAGGCACGCCTCCAGGTGACTACAATCTGGTGTATTGGTCAGGTTTTAGGGCATGTAGTGTTGGGTGTCATCAGCATAACAATGAACGCTAACACTGTGTTTGCGTATGATGTCACCTAGCGGAATCTTGTAGATGCTGAAGAGTGCAGGGCCAAGAACCACGTTACACTAACATACTCCAAGGTCACACTGTATCCTGTCAGTAAGTAAAATCAAGAAAAGACTAAGTTAGACAAACCCATACCCGTTTTGATACGTTCTAATAAAATGTTATGATCAACGATATCGAAATCAGCGCAAAGATCAAGTAGCAGCAACATGGATGACGTATCGGCATCCGTAGTTAGCAATAGATCATTACTCATTTTTGCAATGGCTGTCTCGGTAGAGTGATTTTCCCTGAAACGGGACTTAAAGGGTTCACAGAGATTGTCGGACGCTAAGTGTTCATTTAGCTGCTGTGCAACAATTATTTCGAGGATTTTCGAGATACAGGTAAGGTGGAACATGGTAGTTTACCATGAGTTTAGGATCGAGGTTAGGTCTTCTGAGCAGAGGATGAATAACCGCTTTTTTGAATGCTGGGGGAACAGTGCCAGAGGAAATTGACAAGTTAATAATGTTTAGCACTGATGGTCGTAATATTACAGACAGGTCCATGATAAGTTTCCAGGAAAAGGGTCAAATAAACATGTTGTTCGTTTTGTCCCATTTACACGTCGCAGGAGTTCCTCCAATGTTATTTCATCAAAAAGAGAAACATTATTTTGTAGGACAATATCCGTCATACATACAGTCGTATCTGCGTTAATAGAACCCAGTTGTAGCTGGGTCGTGTTGTCTTTAATCCCCTTTCTAATGAGTTCAATCAATTTTTTATAAAGAAATTCATAAAATCATCAGCCAAGGAGTCTCAGCAGCGATGTTACTGTACTGAACAAATATTTAGGATCGTTTTTATTGGGGTGGATGAGATTAGAGTACTAATTATTTTCGAGCTAAGGTAAGCCTGCCTTTATAAGTTATTAAACTATTACTCCATGCTTGATGGAAAACCTAAAAATTAGCGCCATTTGCGTTCCAGCTTTCTACATGATAGTTTAAGAAGTTTGGTTTCTTCTGTAAACCATAGTATTAAATGTGTTGCACAGGACATTGTTAAAGCTTATCAATAGAGCCCACATAATTTGGGAATGGTGCCATTACCAAAGGCAGTAGCAGTTGTGGCTGGCAAAGCAGTGGTTATTAGTAGCTTGTTGACAATTAGTCAGAAATTCAAACTTTATAAGGTAATCGGACATTACTTTAGTGTACGGGAGTACCATAACTTTGGAGGTGGTGAGACCCTGGACAAGGACTACATCTAACGTATTACTGTTGCGATGCGTGGGTCCATTCATTTTTTGTGTAAGACCACAGCTATCAATTATAGTCTAGAGCGCCACGCATGGAGGGTCTGGATATTAAACTCCTTCATTATAATTATTTTATCTGCGTGTGTCACAAGATCAGCGACAAACTCTGAAAATTTACTGACAAAGTCCGAATAGCACCCAGGAGGGGCGGTAGATAACAGCCAGTCAGAGATGTAGCGGTGTGACAGACCTCATAGTAAGCACCTCAAATGATTTACATGTATTACTTACGTTAGGGGTAAGGTTAAGGTCTTCATTGTTTTGTGCCACCCCTCCACCACTTTTAAGGGGATGGACAGTATGTGCATTCGTATAGTTAGGGGGAAATGCCTCGTTAAGCGGGAAAAATTAATCTGCCAAGTGTTTTACTGAGACCAATGACGTTAATATTGTTTTCTTTAATGACCTCATTAACTAATAATGTTTTGGGAAACAATGGCCCCCGTTCAGTAATAAGTTCTTAACTTTTCCTCTTATCTTTCTTCCTAAGTGATTTCCTGAGAGGTGTCCATTCAAATTCATGACGTGTTCTTAAGTGGCCAAAACTTGCTGTTCTTAAATTGCTGAATGCCAAATGGTTTGCGCGTGCGTGTCTATTATAATTTCTACATAAACACGCTCTTACTTCCCCAAAATATGTATGTAAACACCCTTAATTCCGTAATTTGCATAGGTAAACGCCCTTAATTCCCCATATGAGGGGACAATTCTGGCGGAAAAGAAAGAAAACGCAAACAGATTACAGTAGAGAAATTCGTATTTTCCCGTGGGAGAAATACATAATATCAAAACGTAAGTTTAAGAAAGGGGCGGTCTGCCTAAAGCATTCAAATAAATATTTGTCACTTCAGGCAAATAGGTCGACATGATCGTGAAATATGCACTCCCTCCCCAGGGTACGATCTGCGACATCTTGCAGTATGTGTGCGTGCGTGCGTGTGCTTGCGTGAGTGCGTGTGGGCACGCACTTGGTATTTTGAAATGTCTATATATTGCTCATTTTGCTATATGTCTGTCTGTTTGTCTGTCTTGTCTATATCTATTTATCCATCTATGTATCTATCCATCTATCCATCTATATTTGTGTACATTAGAAGAGAACTAATGTACACAAATATAGATAGATAGATAGATATTTATCTATAAATCTCTATAATTCTCTTCATATATCTAAATCTATCTCTGTCAATTTATCTAGCTATGTATCTATCTATAGCTATCTATGTATTTATCTATCTATATCTATCTATCTATGTATCTAACTATATCTATCTATATATCTATGATATGAATTTAACATTAGACAATAGAAGTAAGGGAACTTGTCACATTTGAGAACAAATAGGCCACCCTATGAGTGCTCTGGAGCACTCATAGATTTTGTTCTTACCTACAAATAAATCCAAGCTAAGAAAACATTGGTGAATATGAAAATCTCCTTAAAACTTCTTAAGTGGGCCGAAGAACAAAACTCAATGGGGGCTGTTTTAAGGACAGTTTGTTAATGCTATCCGTAGGACTGATATTATAATGTTACATTTATTTTGTGTAGTCCTCTTTAAACATTTTTGATCACATCTAAGAATTGATATGATAGGGATCTTGAGATTATTTGCTTGGTGCTGCGATAGGTGAATGCAACTTAATTTGCCACCTCTGTAGAATGCATGTTCACCTCTGGCACGATCCCTACAGAAAAAACATTATGTAAGTTGTGTATTATTCTATGAGAATTGCTATGTGTGCAGGAATTTTCCATCCTGGTGCTGGTTAGTTCTATTTTAACTTACTCCTTGCCCGGACTAACAAACACTGTAATTGTCGGTGTCCGAGCTTGCTCTAGGGTAGTTAGTCAAGTGTGACTCAACCAGTAATCTATATTTCTAGATAGAGTGATGGCGCCTTCCCTGTTAGGTTGAAGGCTGTCCCTCCTCAGCAAGCCCTGTTTGCCCCAGAAAGAGGGCCAATTATCAGTAAATGTTAGTCCCTGTTCTCTACAAAAACTAGCCAGCCACTTGTTATGCGAGACTAATCTGCTACGCCTCACTTAGGCAGGGGGCCAGAGACAAATACTCGATGGCTGGACATCTTTCCAGCCAGATTGCAAGTCTTAGCTATGTTCCTCTTTGTAATCTCTATACTAAAATATATAATTTATAGTGAACATAAAGTGATAGATATATACTCCACAGTGTCGAGTTGAAAGACACGCAGGTGTGTTCAACAGGAAATTAATTTGTGTGACGTCACATAACCTGGAAGTGAAACGACATCATCACCCAATTTACATTAATCAAAAACCACATTCTATTATTTAAAAATTAAAATGAAAGAAGATAAACTAGGGCTGGGCGATAAAACAATAACAATATATATCGCGATAGACATGTGATCGATATCAATAGAAAATGGGGTCGATAGAACGTTCGATAATTTCACTGAGTTCTGTTAGAAAAAAATAGTAAGAAACGCAGAGCCGGAACCGCACGGCATTCTGGGGGGTGTAGGCAAAGGAAGGGTATTAGCCTCTCGACCTATCATGGCCGAGTCTGAACGGCAAGGCATTCTGGGAAATGCTGATAGGAAGAAAAAAAAGCAACGATTGATTGATTCTTTTATTAGTAGATTGCACAGTTCAGTACATATTCCCTACAATTGACCACTAAATGGTAACACCCCTATAAGTTTTTCAACTTGTTTAAGTCGGGGTCCACGTTAATCAACGAAACGGGAATATGAGTGCGGCAGCACGAGAGGAAATTGTAAATAAAAAAGGAAACGTCACGTCACCAGTTTGGCAGTATTTTGGATTTTTTAAGTCCGATACGAATCAGAGTAATACTGTCTGCAAACTTTGCAAGGTCATAGTCCCGACCAAGTCTTGGAACACGACAAACTTATTTTACCACCTGAGCCGCTCTCACCCGCTGGATTACAGCAGCAAACAGCCACAACATCTGCAGCAGGTAGATAGCAGCATCAACCACCCCAACATGGGGTTGATACGCAAACTAGAATATCCAGGAAAGGAGCCACCAGGGGTCTCAGCTGAGCCAGCACAAGTCTCTCCCGGATTTTCATGACATGAGACGTCAGGGCAAAGGATCTGAAGTCATTCAAGCCTGATGGGATGAGCTTCCTGGGCACCGGCTCGATGCAGGATGTTTTCCATAGTGCTGGAATCCTATCTAACTTTAGACTCAGGTTAAAGATAAAGTGCATGATTTCAGTCAGCTGCGCAGCACAAGTCTTCAGAACCCATGGGTTGACATGGTCAGGGCCTGCTGACTAAGCTGGGTAGACTCTCTTCGGCTGTCGTCTCACATGGCCAGGTGTCAGATACACAAGGGTGTCTTTCTTAGTGGGGGTGGAAGTGGGGGCATGTGAAGCAGCGATGGCAGGCAAAAGTGTAGGAGTTTTTGGATTGTTCGTCTGGAGAGGTGTGAGGACAGGAGGAGTGGGGGGACGGCCAACAGTGGGTGCAGTGCTGAACTCAGCTTTATGGTTCTATCTGCACCATCTTTCTGCTGCTTGGCTTTGTTGGTGTTAAAGCCAGTGTTTCCAGGCCTTTGCACACATCCCGAGTATTATTCTGCTGGAGTTTGGCCTCCAGCTCCCTACTGTAGGTATATTTCCCCTGCCGCGGTTTAACATTAAGCTGCCACTGTATCCTCCTCAACTCATCCCGATCAGACCAGATCTGAAGGCTAGCTTCTTTTAATCAGGAGCACCTTTAGCTGACTGATGATCCAGGGAATGTTGTTTGGGTAACAATGGACAGTTTTTGTAGGAATGACAGAGTCCTGACAAAAATTAATGTGGTCTGTGATGCAGTCTGTAATGCAGTCAATGTCTGTCCTGTGAGGCTCACAGAGCACGTCTCAAAATAGTCTTGCAGTGCGAGACATGCCTCCTGGCTCGACCTCTGTTCTGATTTTGCTGATACAGGCTGCCTTCTCACAGCAGGAACATTAGAAGTATTAGATGCACTAGATTGTGATCAGACCGTCTTAGGGAGGGAAGGGCAGTGGCACTGTATGCATCTTTTGAATTAGCATACAAAAGGTCCATATTTTTACTGTCCCGTGTTGCACAGTCCACAAATTGGTGGGAAGTGGGTAAAACTGAGTCCAAAGTAGCATGATTAAAGTCACCTGAAATGAGAACGAGGGCATCGGGGTGTTTCATACTTGCCAACCCTCCCGGATTTTCCAGGGGACTCCTGAAATTCAGCGCCTCTCCCGAAAACCTCCCGGGACAAATTTTCTCCTGAAAATCTCCCGAAATTCAGGCGGAGCTGGAGGCCACGCCCCCTCCAGCTCCATGAGGACCTGAGTGAAATGTCCGAGAGCGTGTCTGCCCAATAACGTTATAAATGTAGAATGATCGAGGGTGAGTTCTTGGTTTCTTATGTGGGTTTATTGTTAGGCAGTTTCAATAACGTCCTCCCAGCGCAGTAACAAAACACAACAACAACAGTCACGTTTACGTCTACTACTCTACCGTAAGGCAGTTCGTCTGCCGTAAACAGCATGTGACACTCTTAAACAGGACAATACTGCCATCTACTGTACATGCACCACAACACCTCCAGGCAACTTCAACCCTTTACTAATCTCCTCCATTCACATCCCATCTCCCCGAATTGTAAATAACCTAATATAAATAATTTAATGTATTTCTAATGTATATACTTGTTCTTATGCTATGTGAACTCACTATGTTCTCTGCTCGCTGTACATATCCTACCAAGTAAGATCTACACTGTTTCAATGTCCATTTATCTGTTGATGCAATTGTTGATACTGAAGTACTGATATCAACCAAAACTCTTCATCCCACTCCCCGAATTGTAAATAATTCAATGTATATACTATGATGATTAACTCGTGTGATGACTGTATTATGCTGATAGTATATATTTGTACCATGAATTGATTAATGTGGACCCCGACTCAAACAAGTTGAAAAATGTATTGCGGTGTTACCATTTAGTGGTCAATTGTACGGAATATGTACTGTACTTTGCAATCTACTTGTAAAAGTTTCAATCAATCAATCAATCCAATAACATCTACTTTAGAAAGTGCAGTGCAGCTGTAAATATACTCCTCTCCTCTTAACCACGCCCCTCACCCCCAATTAGGCCCCCAGCCCCGCCCCCGACCTGTGGGGCTGTCTTGGTTGACAAGACTCTGCAGCATCACGTGGACATTGGGGGCGGTAACTCTGGATTGGCAGACCGGAGTGGTAGTCCCTCTCTTTAAGAAGGGTAACTGGAGGATGTGTTCCAACTATCTTGGGATCACACTCCTCAGCCTTCCCGGTAAGGTTTATTCAGGTTTATTGGAGATGAGGCTACGCCGGATATTCGAACCTCGGATTCAGGAGGAACAGTGTGATTTTCGTCCCGGTCGTGGAACTGTGGACCAGCTCTATACTCTCGCAGGGTTCTTGAGGGTGCATGGGAGTTTTCCCAACCAGTCTACATGTGCTTTGTGGACTTGGAGAATGAATTTGATTGTGTCCCTCGGTAAGTCCTGTGGGGAGTCCTCAGAGAGTATGGGGTATCGGACTGTCTGATTGTGGCGGTTCGCTCCCTGTACGATCAGTGTCAGAGCTTGGTCTGCACTGCCGGCAGTAAGTCGGACACATTTCCAGTGAGGGTTGGACTCCCCCAAGGCTTCCCTTTGTCACCGATTCTGTTTATAACTTTTATGGACAGAATTTCTAGGCGCAGTCAAGGCGTTGAGGGGTTCCGGTTTGGTGGCCGCAGGATTAGGTATCTGCTTTTTGCAGATTATGTGGTCATGATGGCTTCATTTGGCCGGGATCTTCAGCTCTCACTGGATAGGTTCGCAGCCGAGTGTGAAGCGACCGGAATGAGAATCAGCACCTCAAAGTCCGAGTCCATGGAAAAGGGTGGAAGGCCATCTCCGGGTTGGGGAGGAGACCCTGACCCAAGTGGAGGAGTTCAAGTACCTCGGAGTCTTGTTCACGAGTGAGGGAAGAGTGGATCGTGAGATTGATAGGCGGATTGTTGCGGCGTCTTCGGTAATGCAGACGCTGTATCGCTCTGTTGTGGTGAAAAAGGAGCTGAGCCGGAAGGCAACGCTCTCAATTTCCAGGTCGTTCTACGTTCCCAACCTCACCTATGGTCATGAGCTTTGGGTCATGACCGAAAGGACAAGATCACTGGTACAAGCGGCCGAAATTAGTTTCCTGCGCTGGGTGGTGGGGCTCTCCCTTAGAGACAGGGTGAGAAGCTCTGCCATCCGGGAGGAGCTCCAAGTAAAGCCGCTGCTCCTCCACATCGAGAGGAGCCAGATGAGGTGGTCCGGGCTTCTGGTCAGAATGCCACCCGAAAGCCTCCTTAGGGAGTTGTTTAGGATACATCCAACCGGTAGGAGGCCACAGGGAAGACCCAGGACACGTTGGGAAGACTATGTCACCCGGCTGGCCTGGGAATGCCTCGGGATCCCCCGGGAAGAGCTGGACGAAGTGGCTGGGGAGAGGAAAGTCTGGGCTTCCCTGCTTAGGCTGCTGCCCCAGCAACTCGACCTCGGATAAGCGGAAGAGGATGGATGGATGGATGGCAAATACTACGCGCTAAACAGCGTGAGTAATCTATAAAGTAACATGTACTTTATAGATTATTGGCATGCTGTGTGTGACTTATTATTTTTGTAAAGCGGTGCAGGTCGCCTAATTTAAATGAGGATGTTGCGCATGTAAGGCATTACAATGGAGATACTGCACATTCATTCAAACATGCAGGAGACATCCGTCTGTTGAACTGTGACTTTACTAAATACAACTGAAAAAAGTGCTTGCAAAACGGTGATGAGTGTTGATAAATCATAGGAAGAAAACAAAGTTTTTCGGTAAATAGACTCACAGCTGAGACATTTGAAAGTTCTCTTGCCGTCTGAGAAGTGTTGTATCTGAAGTAGCTGCAATCGCCTGTTGCCTTCTCTTAAGGTATTGATTTGTGATTTCCAAAAGCGCCTCTACATGTAGAAGAAGGAAAAACATGGGTATGTCTGGATGATCCGCCTCCCATCTTTGTTATGAAGCTAACTATGGCGCGTTCTTTCTGATGTCTCTTCCTGTGTGGCCGCGATCTTTCTGGCGTCACTTCCTCTTCGAACTCACTTTGTAAGCGATCAATGAGTCCATACAAAGTTATGTGCCGAAGATGAAACAAATACAGGGCTCACTTAGTCGTGTAAAATTTTGTCCGTTGAGGGGTACCTTAAACGATGGTTTAGTGTGGATAAATAATTTTTTTGTTTAAGGGGCTTAACGACTTAGTGTAGACATGGCCTAAGACAAACCACAATAAGGTGGCAATCTCTCAGGGGGAAACCAAAAATTAAAAGTAAAATAAAGTCAGGGTTTCCTCTAAATGTATTTGAACATGGCGTGGCGTCACAGCTAAAATTAAACCACCACACCTTAAACATTTGCATTTTTTTTAAGCGGAAACATTTAAAGTAATATAATGTGTTAGTAGATATATAGTCTATAACAGTGGTTCTCAACCTTTTTTCAGTGATGTACCCCCTGTGAAATTTTTTTTAATTCAAGTACCCCCTAATCAGAGCAAAGCATTTTTGGTCAAAAAAGAGAGATAAAGAAGTAAAAAACAGCGCTATGTCATCAGTTTCTGATTTATTAAATTGTATAACAGTGCAAAATATTGCTCATTTGTAGTGGTCTTTCTTGAACTATTTGGAAAAAAAGTTATGAAAATAACTAAAGACTTGTTGAAAACAAGTGATTCAATTATAAATAAAGATTTATACACATAGAAGTAATCATCAACTTAATGTGCCCTCCTTGGGGATTGTAATAGAGATCTATCTGGATTCATGAACTTAATTCTAAACATTTCTTCACAAAAAAAGAAATCTTTAACATCAATATTTATGGAACATATCCACAACAAATCTAGCTGTCAATACTGAATATTGCATTGTTGCATTTCTTTTCACAATTTATGAACTTACATTCATATTTTGTTGAAGTATTATTCAATAAATATATTTATAAAGGATTTTTGAATTGTTGCTATTTTTAGAATATTTTGAAAAAATCTCACGTACCCCTTGGCATACCTTCAAGTACCCCCAAGGGTACGCGTACCCCCATTTGAGAACCACTGGTCTATAATATTGAAGCGCTTGTAATGCCCAGAAAATGTGGCCACTAAAAATCTTTTAATTACCTATAAGCAAGACACACGCGGGTGTCCAAACCCACGGGTGGTAAGACGAGGCGCCACCCGCTCGATCGCACCTTTGCTCTGGCGGCTGGTGGCTTGGGTGATAGGGCGGCGGCTCTGCAAGGGCCGGTCGTGCACAGCCCCACTTTGCTCTCCAGCCAGCCCGCCGAGCTCTCAGAGCAAATCCTTGTCTTCAGCTTTCCCTAAAATATAAACAAGTGGTCATATATGTTTGTGTTTGCATTTCATTAAGTCGAGGCAATAGTATGTGTTTACTTTTGTTTGGAATCAGCTACTTTGGCGACACGTTGGCGCAATTTTTTTCATTGATGTAGCAGCGTCACAGGGCTGCAACCAAACTAGACAATCAATGGATAAACACTCAAATTTGTCCCACCTATGGACGCTGAGCTAATTAATAAGAGTGAACGAAAGGGGTCAAACTGGTTCCCCCTGTCTTTGATTGAAAGCAAAATGAGCGAATCAGCAATCTTGTTTTTATAAAACACTGCTAAGGCATATAGCAACATTTCATTCTGTTGTTCCTATTGATTTTGAGATAGATATATATATTTTTAAGTGAGGTTTTCTTTGTAATATTTAGCATGTTTGTATCTTTTATCTGGTATCATGTTTAAAGTGTAGCTGACAAATAACTTCCCTTACTTCAACGACCAGTAGCTGCCAAGGGCATACAGCCTTTGTATAAAATAATAATCATAAATTAAAGATGCGAGCAGTGTTGAAAGAGCGCTTGCCCCCCTTGCACTGCGGCGTTCACGCGGGTCAACCAGCACACATAATGCTTGCGGTCAAGTCCCACCCAACGCCCCGCCATTAAAACTCCCAGGAAGATCGGAGCATGTGTAAGGAAGTTATGACAGTTATAATTTTCCGTCTACATTCCTTCCAATCTTTGTAGTCAAATTCAGGGTGATTGGAATGCAGACAGCAGTTATGAGAGATGAAGATTTTCACCACTAGGGGGCGATAAAGGTGTCATAGTAGTTTTGCTGTTGCATCCCATCCAACACCCAAACCAACCACAACAAATTTCAGGAAGATTGAGTACCTGGACGGAAGTAATGACAGTTGTAAATTTTCACCACAAGGGGGCGATAAAGACGCCGTATTAATAATGCAGTTGCGTCCCATTAAACATTTCAGGAAGTCTGGAGAATGTGGACGGAAGTTATGACATTTATAATTTCTTACCACAAAGGACCCCTTGCAGTTGTGTCCCACTCAACACCCCACCACCTTAAAGGCCTACTGAAATGAGATTTTTCTTATTTAAACGGGGATAGCAGGTCCATTCTATGTGTCATACTTGATCATTTCGCGATATTGCCATATTTTTGCTTAAAGGATTTAGTAGAGAACATCCACGATAAAGTTCGCAACTGGAGAAAAGCCCTGCCTCTACCGGAAGTCGCAGACGATGATGTCAAATGTTGAGGGCTCCTCATATATTCACATTGATTTAAATGGGAGCCTTTAACAAAAACAGCTATTCTGATGAAAAAAAGGCCATTTCCCCATTAATTTGAGCGAGGATGAAAGATTCGTGTTTGAAGATATTGATAGCGACGGACTAGAAAAAAACAGGAGAAAAACACAGCAAATGCAATATCTGCATGGGACCTGCGTTACTTGCGCCGCTGCTCGGGCCTAATGATAAACATTACAGTTTCAATTGGGCCTTTGCAGGCACTTTACCTGCTCGGGCCCTAATGATAATAAACATTGCAATTTTAATAGGGCCTTTGCAGGCACTTTGCAAGCTCTGGCCCTAATAATAACAAAAAAACATTGCAATTTCAATTGGGCGCTCGCTGTGCTTTGCATCACATTTGCGGTGATAGCTCCGCTTCTCGGGCCCTAATAGCAATAATGATAAATATTTCAATTTCAATTGGGCCCTTGCGGTGCTCTGCTCGGATCCTAATAATAATATTAATAAGAAGAATAATAACATTGCAATTTCTATAGGGCGCTTGCTCTGCTCTGGATTGTATATGTGGTGCTTGTGCCGCTGCTGGGGCCTTAAATAGAGCAAAACGATATGACAAAAACATGTTAATACTAAATACTATCTGCAATTTCAATTGGGCCTTTGCTGTGTTTTGCATCGCACCTGCGGTGCTTGCTCCGCTGGTCGGGCCCTAAATAGAGCAAAACAATATACCAAAAATATGTTAATACCAAATACTAATAACACAGACTTGTTTTAAATGTATGTAAATTATTTTTATCATAAAAAAAAAAATATATAGGCATCATCAACAATTATGCAAATTATATGATGGCGTCTCATTAAGCACTCCCCCACCACCACATAAGCTGGGGGAAACCTTGAAAGTATCCTTCATCTGCCTTTGCAGGCACTTTGCAAGCTCGGGCCCTAATAATAACAAAATAACATTTCAATTTCAATTTGTCGCTCGCTGTGCTTTGCATCACATTCGCGGTGATAGCTCCGCTGCTCGGGCCCTAATAGTAATAATTATAAATATTTCAATTTCAATTGGGCCCTTGCGGTGCTCTGCATCGCACCAGCGGTGCTTGCGCCGCTGCTCGGATCCTAATAATAATATTAATAAGAAGAATAATAACATTGCAATTTCTATAGGGCACTTGTTCTGCTCTGGATTGTATATGTGGTGCTTGTGCCGCTACTGGGGCCTTAAATAGAGCAAAACGATATGAAAAAAACATATTAATACTAAATACTATCTGCAATTTCAATTGGGCCTTTGCTGTGTTTTGCATCGCACCTGCGGTGCTTGCTCCGCTGGTCGGGCCCTAAATAGAGCAAAACAATATACCAAAAATATGTTAATACCAAATACTAATAACACAGACTTGTTTTAAATGTATGTAAATTATTTTTATCATAAAAATAATTAATATAGGCATCATCAACAATTATGCAAATTATATGATGGCGTCTCATTAAGCACTCCCCCACCACAACATAAGCTGGGGGAAACCCTGAAAGTATCCTTCATCTGCATGTTATCAACCATCACAACATTTATCTTAGCGTGATGGCGTAATTCTTAAGCTGATTTTAACCTATATGACTTCACAATGTTTACCAAACTGAAAAGTACGGTAGTCTTATGAATAAAACTAAAACATTCGTCTCAAACTATTTTATCATCAGGTCAGCTGCATCATGCCTCAAAGTGTCTGCAAATCTACACACATTCTCATAGAAAAATACACATAACAGCACTGCCCATGCTCTAGACATATTAATAATATTTTTCAAGTCGTCAGTCGTCAGTCCCCCTTGTTCTTTTAAATTATATTTATTTCATTGTGTTTCTGACTAGTAGCATGTAGACAATTGCAGCACGAAGAAGTCCACATTGACGCAAATAATTGTAGCCTACATGTTTGTTTTCCATCTAACCAACCATTTTCTACTGGTTGTCCCTTTTTCCGGGGGTTGTTGGAGCCTATCTCAGCTGCATTCGGGGGGAAAGCGGGGTACACCCTGGACAAGTCACACCTCAATGAGCACCTCATTGCAGGGCCAACACAGATAGACAGACAACATTCACACTCACGTTCATACACTAGGGCCGATTTAGTGTTGCCAATCTACCTATCCCCAGGTGCATGCTTTTGGAGGTGGGAGGAAGCCGAAGTACCTGGAGGGAACCCACACAGTCATGGGGAGAACATGCAAACTTCACACAAAAAATTAATCACCGTTTAAACAGGAATAACAACTAATCAGTGACGTGCGGTGAGGTTCATGGCTGGTGAGGCACTGACTTCATCACAGTCATATTTACAAACATATGAACCCTAAAGAGTATCTTATTCACCTTTTATTGGCAGCAGTTAATGAGTTATGTTTAAAAGCTCATACCAGCATTCTCTACACATACAAATTGTAGCACACAAAAAAGCAAATTTAATTAAAAAAAAAAAACGTTATTATGGTCTCACCTTTACTTATAAATGAAGTCCATGCGCCGCTCCTTCTGAACAAAAGCATCGATAACTTGTTTAAAGAAGTCTTCTTTATCTTTTTTCAGTTTTAAAAGTCTCTCTGTCTCGATGGAGATCACTGCTAAGGAAGAAAGTTGTCTTTGTTCGGTCTTGTTCCGACTGTATGTTTTGATTCTTTTCAGTGCTGAGAATGCTGTAGTAGCTGGAACAGTGGAGTAACTTTGTCGCCTCAGGAACCGTTTGGATGAGGTCCTTCTGGGCCAGCTTGGTTTGTGACATCTGTGGTCTCGTCCACTTCTACAGCATAAAAAGGGGCTGCAACTGATCTCCTTTTTAATGTAATTTCTAATGACATATCCAACTGCTTCGATTAAATCATTGTATTCTATTTGACAAACCAGAAAATACAGTGGATGTCTCCAAATGCCTAACTAGCCTGTCATCATGATCTTTTTCAGCAATAGCGTTCAAGAGTTCAACATAGTTGCCACGATTGGCAGAGCCTGTACTTTCATCATTTCCACAGAATGCCAGTTGTTGTTTGGCGAGGAAGCAGGTGACATTGATGAGGTCTTTTAAAATCTCTCGGTTCTCCTTTACCTTAGCATTGTGGGTGTTGATGTTGAGGGTTCGATGTTCATCCAAAGCCAAGTCTATCCTGGACATACCGAACGTTTTGAGCGCGATCTGGCTTTGAATGTGAGTGGTCGACCGTTCATGTTTGATGAGGCTTCTCTGCAAATTCTTCAGGTCAAAATATACCATCAGAGTCCAGAAATTGTCACAAGAAGAGAAAAGAAGACATGAAAATCAAAAAAGGCGGTTTCTTGCTGGACATCCACAGAGCCAGCCTTTTCGTGTGTACCACGCCGTTTGAAAAGTACGGGTCTTCCGTCCCGAAGTCTGAAGCAAACCTTTTAGCTCCGGCGTTGGTCTTCCTTTAATTATTACTTCCTGCTTCGTTTGAAAGTCCAGTTTAGAAAACGGTTTTATTTAAGATAAGTAATCCTCCATTTTAGAAGTCCAGGCGAGAGAAAAAAAATTAACGAGAGGAAAAAATAAACGATCGCTGCCGCTGCACTTTGACTTGCTAACTGTAGCTTGTTGTCACTTATTCTACAGCCGAGTAGTCGCAAGAATGGTCCCCTGACTGCACGTCACTCCAATGAATAGCTATTTCCGACAGACCAACTGAGGCAGCAAATATACACAGCTTTAACTTCAAGTTGTGTCCATGTCCTGATCGATGGCTCGCCTGCTGATAGCATCATAAAACAAATAGCGTCAAAAGAAAATGTGTCTTCTTCATTTTATTCCAGGTTTCACACATTATGATGTAGATATCAATCAATCAATCAATGTTTACTTATATAGCCCTAAATCACTATCCATCCATCCATCCAGCCATCTTCTTCCGCTTATCTGAGGTCTGGTCGCGGGGGCAGCAGCCTAAGCACTGTGTACTTTCATGTACATTCACACTGTGAATGTACATGAAAATAAACAATGTGGGTTTTACAATGTTAACTATGAACAATAAAACACTGAATATTGACAACATATGAATGTAACACCCCCTCTCGATCAACATATTTTACAATCAAGCGAAACACAACAAAAATGCAAAAAAACCACAGCGAAACAAACAGAAACATTACAATAAACCCACCTACAATCTAATATATCTGGGATATCACTAAGCTTTAAAACTTTGTTGTGAAAATCTCAACACTGCTTGGTGCCTCATCTGAGCTCCTATGACTTAGATTACCATAGTAACTAATTAGATGACCAGAGTAACTAATTAGATGACCATGGTAACTAATTATATTACCATAGTAACTAATAAGATGACCATAGTAACAAATATATCATGCAAAAGCGCAGATTCCTACCATTGAAAGACTTAGTATTAGGGGTGTAACGGTTCGTGTATTTGTATTGAACCATTTTGGTACGGGGGTTTCGGTTCGGTGCGGGGGTCTACCGAATGAGTTTTTAAGCTAAAGGCTTAACAAGCTGCTTTTCTTCTTCTGCCTCTATCTCAGCACCCAGCATTGTCCCACCCACACAACCATCTGATTGTTTACTTATATAGCGGTAACAGCCAATCAGCAGTGCGTATTCAGAGCGCATGTAGTAAATGGTTCAGCGTCGAGCAGATAGGTGTTTAGCAGGTGAGGATAAGGCAGCGTACTCTCCCCAAATGATAATAAACACCTCCCAGTCAACTACTACTCACAACACTATGAGCCCGTTGACCTTCTAGAAACTTAAACTGCAGTTCTGGCTTAAGGTGAAGGCTGATTAGCTTTTAGCGTAACATTAGCTCATTTTGCTGTGTGTGTGTGTGTGTGTGTGCGCATGTGTGTGTGTTTTACGGACAGAAAAGCTTTGAATGGCTGGGTCTCTGCTATTACATGTTGATCAAAATATAACTTTTACATAATAAAAATTAACTACAGGCTTCCCAAATACTGTGATAAATTAAGCATGATGAGTTGACTTGAAACTGTTTAATGTTGCACTTTTTTATGTAGAAGATAAATTTTGTAATTTTATTTAATCTGAGCAACAATTTGAGGCAGTTTAATGTTGATTAACGTGGGCAGAATTATCATAGTGTTCCCAATGTTAAAAGGATAAAGCCATTGTTTACAAATGTTGTAAATAAATAACCCCAAAAATTATATTTTGTTATTTTTTTGGTAATGTGTGTAAAGTGTGTCATTTGTTGTGAGTTCATGCACTGTGTTGGTTTTGTTCTTGGAACAAGGTGATGTTCATGCACGATTTATTTTGTGCAACAGTAAAAAAACCATAACTTTTTCTTGAATTTGAAAAAAACAAACATTTTATTTTTCACTAAAGAAGGGTTCGGTGATTGCGCATATGAAACTGGTGGGTTTCAGTACCTCCAACAAGGTTGAGAACCACTGCTGTAGACTAATGAACAGATTCAAACTGATGCAGGTGTTACCTTTGGAAATGGACATTTACAGGTGGTTTCTATCTTTTTTTCTTAGAATTAAAAAAAACAAAAAAACTTAGATTTATATCGCGCTTTTCTAAACACTCAAAGCGCTCACAGAGAAGTGGGACTCAATATTTATTCACACCCGGTGGTGGTAAGCTACATCTGTAGCCACAGCTGCCCTGGGGTAGACTGACGGAAGCGTGGCTGCCAGTTTGCGCCTACAGCCCCTCCAACCACAACCTATCATTCATTCATCATTCATTCACCAGTGTGAGCGGCACCGGGGGCAAAGTTTGAAGTGTCCTGCCCAAGGACAAAACGGCAGCGATTTTTGGGATGTCAATAGGTTGGAAGCGAACCTGCAACCCTCAGGTTTCTGGCCGGCCGCTCTACCCACTAAGTGGTTCGATCAGTTTTTCCGTTTTTGCTTGATCGAAAAATGAAATGGCTCCTGATGATCAAAATGTAATTTCTTGATTTATTTTAGTGTTTTTTAAAGCCATAAAGTTGACATTTGAAAAGATTGTAGTTTCTGTGTCATAGATGTCTGTTTGTTTTCAACTAAATTGAGCACTTGAATGAACATCCTCCAAGTCCTCCAAAATGGTTGTCTCTAGCAGGGGTCTCAAACTCAATTTACCTGGGGGCAACTGGATGCAGAAACTGGGTGAGGCTGACCCGCCAAAAAATATTTCTTAAAAAATCGAACATGCACTTTTTAATGAATTCACCTTCTATGCTAGGGCCAACCCTCACGATTTTTCCGGGAGACTCCTGAATTTCAGTGCACCTCCTGATAATCTACCGGTGCTACCATTTTCCCGAATTTGTCCCATTTTTGATCCGGCCGACATTATTAAGGGCTTCTGTCACTGCACTGCCTTAAACATCCTCTACAACAGTGGTTCTCAATCTTTTTTCAGTGATGTAAATTGTATAACAGTGCATAATATTGCTCATTTGTAGTGGTCCTTCTAGAACTATTCAGAAAAAAAGATATAAAAATAACAAAAAAATTGTTGAAAAATAAACAAGTAATTCAATTATAAATAAAGATTTCTACACGTAGAAGTAATCATCAACTTAAAGTGCCCTCTTAGGGGTTTGTAATAGAGATCCATCTGGATTCATGAACTTAATTCTAAACATTTTTTCACAAAAAAAAAATCTTTAACATCAATATTTATGAAACATGTCCACAAAAAATCTAGCTGTCAACACTGAATACCGCATTGTTGCATATTTTGTTGAAGTGTTATCCAATAAATATATTAATTAAGTATTTATGACTGACTGCTATTTTTTAGAATGTTTTTGATCAATTTCACTTAGCCCTTGGCATACCTTCACATCAGAGGTGGGTAGTAACGCACTACATTTACTCCGTTACATCTACTTGAGTAAATTTTGGGATAAATTGTACTTCTAAGAGTAATTTTTATGCAACATACTTTTACTTTTACTTGAGTATATTTATAGAGAAGAAACGGTACTTTTTACTCCGCTCCATTTATCTACATCCAGCTTGTTACTCGCTACTTTTTTTTATCGATCTATTAATGTTTGTTTTGGTTTTTCAACGTAGGATCTACGCATGCCTGCGTTTCTCCAATCACATGCAGTCACTGGTGACGTTGGACCAATCAAACCGAGCCAGGTGGTCACGTGACCGTCACACGTAAAACCCATCTCAAACAAGTTGAAAAACTTAGTGGTCAATTGTACGGAATATGTACTGTACTGTGCAATCTACTAATAAAAGTTTCAATCAATCAATCAAAAGTGTGAAGGAAAAAATACACTTTTTTATTTCAAAGCCTAAAGACTGAAAGCACAGTTCCTGTCTTCACAATAAAAGTGCCGCTCCATGGCGCCTGCGCTAACAAAATAAGAGTCTCCGAAAGCCAGCGCAAACAAGCTAGCAAGCTACGGAGTTTGCCGCCAATGTATTTCTTGTTAAGTGTATAAAAACGAATATGGAAGCTGGACAAATAAGATGCCAAAAAACAACGACTTTCATGTGGTATTAGACAGAAAGGAGGACTTTTTTCTCCTCCATTTGAAAACCTGGAGGAGAATTGATGACTTGCATTGATTCCAATCAATGCAAGTCATCAGAATCAGGTAATACACCAATTTATATTCTTGTCGTCATGAAAGATTGGAATCTATATGTTAAACATGCATGTATTTGCATGCAAGTTTAACGACAAAATAAATACTTATAAATTATATACCGTGTATATATAAATGTATGTATGAATGTGTATATATATATATATATATATATATATATATATATATATATATATATATATATATATATATATATATATATATATACATATATATATGATATGTGTGTATATGATATGTGTATGTATGTATATGTATATATGAGGTAGATCACCTTAACTTGGTCATTTATTAAGTAATTGATTAACGTTGAAAAACTTATTCGGGTGTTACCATTTAGTGGTCAATTGTACGGAATACGTACTGTACTGTGCAATCTACTCATACAAGTTTCAATCAGGCAATCAATCAGTCAATCAATCAATCAATCAATCAATCAATCAATGCCTACTGAGCCTATGTGGTGCTGTTAAGTTATTGTGGCTCAATGTGCCTTAATTTTTTTTTTATTTTAATGTAATATAATTTAATATATATTAGTGTTTTAGTTGCTTAAGAGATATTCCTGGCTCTGAATTTGCTCATTGCTATTTTTATGATTTTGTGCATTATTTGTTGCCGTAATCAGGTTACTCATCAGTTACTCAGTACTTGAGTAGTTTTTTCACAACATACTTTTTACTTTTACTCAAGTAAATATTTGGGTGACTACTCCTTACTTTTACTTGAGTAATAAATCTCTAAAGTAACAGTACTCTTACTTGAGTACAATTTCTGGCTACTCTACCCACCTCTGCTTCACATAGCGTACCATCGACTGGAGAACTAGTGCTCTACAACTCGTCTATGCGCACATAACACAACTACAGTGACAAATCTAAATCATGTTGTGCGAGACTTGTGCAGAACAACATAATTGGCTGCAAGACGTACTTACTCAACAGCCATACAGGTCACACTGAGGGTGGCCGTATAAACGACTTTAACACTATTACAAATATGTGCCAGACTGTGAACCCACACCAAACAAGAATGAAAAACTTATTTTGGGAGAACATCCGCACTCTACCACAACTTAAACACAAGAGAACAAATACCCAGAACACCTTGCAGCCCAAAGTCTCCCGGGCTACAATATACACAACCTCAACCGATGCAAGTAGGGAGGGTGGGGCATGGGGGGTTGGTGGTAGCGTGGGTGTGTGTATTGTAGCCCGGAAGAGTCAGGGCTGCATGGGATTCTGGGTATTTGTTCTGTTGAGTTTATGTTGTATTACGGTGCGGATGTTCTCCTGAAATGTGTTTGTCATTATTGTTTGGTGCGGGTACACAGTCTGGCACATAAAGTTTTTTTTACGGCCACCCTCAGTGTGACTTGTGTAGCTGTTGACCTAATATGTCTTGCAACATCACACATGTGGACATCTCAGCCAGATGTAACAATCAAATAGGCCTGCACGCTGTCTGTACATGATTCAGAGGGCGTCAAGAACAGTGCCATTGCGGCATCCCCTGAGTATTGTTAATTGGGTAAAAATCGGCAGGGTATGCGGAGAATGGATACCCTGATAATAAGGGGACTCCCGTGAAAATTGGGAACGTTGGGAAGTATGACGATGTCATGTTCCGTTCATATTAAACTTGCGGGCCGCACATACATTAAATTGTCATATCAAAGTACGGACCGCAAAATAACGTCTCGCGGGCCGAAATTGGCCCGCGGGCCGCATGTTTGAGACCGCTGGTCAATAGTGATGCTCTATGTTTCAAATCACATGTTTTGTCCCGTGGGGAATGGGCACATTATTCGATTTGGCCCTTAGATGGAAACTGTTTGAGCACTCTTGGTCTAAATAGAAAATGCCAATGGTGGTGTTAGTGTCATAGTCTGAAACTGCATAAGTGCAAAAAACACAGCATAGCCAAAAACGCAGCCTTTTTTTATTTTCTGTAGATGCTCCCATGAGTGAAGTCCACATTAACCAGACATACAGACATTAAAAAGAGCACTAGAGCGAGCGAGCAGTATGGAAGCAGCAAACCATTCAGGTGTCTATGTATAATCAGGATAAAAGAATCTGACAAAGGGATGGGTTGGAGCCAAACCCCAGTCGACACACTGGCTGATGTCCATTCATAGAAAAGAATAGGCTGATGCTTTTTTAAGTGGAGCATTGCCTACATCCAGAATGATGGTAAATCTTGCTGGGAATATATTTATTCTGAGAAGAGAAAACCCACAAAAGTGAGTGATGAAACTTCTGAGTGTGTCCGCATAGGAATTCTTAAATATTCCAAAATACTCTTTACAAAAAAATGCAGAGGTTTTAATTACCAAGTATATTTAACATTTTTGGCCACTGAAATATTACACAGAGTTCAAACACTAACATTGTGTTTCAATATTTAATTAATGGATTATTTGGCGTACCATTACCACAGTTTCGGAATCACTGCTCTAATGTGATGGAGTCCAAGGTACTGTTCCAGTGTTTTGTTGTTGGTCCAACAGACAATTATTTCTTCTTAGAAAGTCTTTGTTCCTGTTTACTGCCTGGATTATGCAAAAACTACTGGGCAAAGGGATCTACTACAATAACATTGCATAATACATTTTAAATGAGCTTTTGGCTGGCTTTTTCACTTTTAAGAGTGCACTTTCACCGAAGAAGATAATATGAATATGTTCATTGTGTTGAACCAAAGTAGGCCAGCATGTGACTTTATTAAGAAATCTCTCATAAAAAGCTTAATTGTAGATGTGTAACGGCGGCCAGCCGCTGCGGCTGCGACAGATCTACGTTAGCAAACCTCACTCCCTGACAGTTTCAAATAGTGGGTTCGAAGCTCGGGCTTGCACACATTCCTTTCAATTGGCCCGTTATGGGCTCCTGCACCACACAGAGCAGTGGCAGTAGGGGAAAGATCCCAAACACAACGCAGAGCCGCTACATATGCTACTAAGTGTTTTTTTTTCCACTACAGCTGGAAAAGCAGTCTTTGAAGTGATATCATTCTGGACGGGATACAGAGACGGCAGGAACGTGCATGAAAAAAGTAATTTTTCTTGCGAAAAACAATGATGACTTGGAAGTACACACATAGCAAACACTTGTGAAGCACAAAGCCAAATAATCCAGCTCTGTCCAGACCAAAAATAGGAGTGTTGGACAGGAAATAGCACAACATGCAACAAAAATAATGATAATTGTCATGTAAGATCATGACTATGTAAGATCATGACACTTAATTGCCATACATAATAAAATACATACATTTTAAAAACTGCGATGAGGTGGCAAGTTGTCCAAGGTGTACACCACCTTCCGCTCGATTGTAGCTGAGATAGGCACCAGCGCCCCCGCGACCCTAAAGGGAATAAGCCGTAGAAAAATGGATGGATGGACATGTTAAACTTTAAGCAATGTAATCATAGTCATTGTCACTTGATAGAACAAAACAAAGTAAAACTCCCACCATTTGAAGACACCCAATTATGGGAAAACAGGAAAGTTTTACTGTCACCTGGCAGTTTTTTACAGGTATGGTTTGCTTGAATATAGGGGCACGGATAAAGCATTAACTTAAACATTTGCATTTTTTTCAAAACAATTTTAATTTGGATTTTACTAGAAAATAATATATTCATTATACGTTTATTACTGTTTGGAAATATGCATTTTTACAGGCATCTCAATTACTGGCATTTACTATCATTATCTACTAAATTGCTATCAATAAGAACTAGAGCTGTCCTGATCCCGATCACGGGATCAAATCCAGGGTCGATATTTGCCTTTTTCAACTGATAAACTGCCAAGCCCAGCCGACAATTATCGCAGCTGTGTCCCAGTGTTTACATCACTAAAGATTGTGCTCACGTGAACATTTCCTTTGAAACAGATGCAGGCTCAGGGAGAGACAATTATATTTTCATATTCCTTGTTATACACATGCAGGAGTCGCATGAATTCGAGGCTAGGGTGCATTGTTTGCCAGAACACTGGCTTCAATTTAAGAGCAAGCTGCAATGAACTATATCCACAATGTAAAGTCGCTTCTAAAATACAAATTCTCACAATCATAGCAGAAAATAAACTATGTTTCTTTCTTGCACCATTATCACTGGGCATGAAACCCGGACTCGGACTTGGAGGTGCTGAATCTCATCCTCTTCGCCTCCCGAGGGAGGCGTTCAGGTGGCATCCTGAACCAAATGCCCGAACCACTTCATCTGGCTCCTTTCAATCTGGAGGAGCAGCGGTTTTACTTTGAGCTTCTCCTGGATGGCAGAGCTTCTAACCCTATCTCTAAGGGAGGGACCCGCCACCCGGCGGAGGAAACTCATTTTGGCCGCTTGTATCCGTGATCTTGTCCTTTCGGTCATAACCCAAAGCTCATGACCATAGGTGAGGATGGGAACGTAGATCGACCGGTAAATTGAGAGCTGTGCCTTCCGGCTCAGCTCTTTCTTCACCACAATGGATCGATACATCATCCGCTTTACTGAAGACACCGCACCGAACCGCCTGTTGATCTCACGATCCACTCTTCCCTCATTTGGGAACAAGATTCCGAGGTACTTGAATTCCTCCACTTGGGGTAGGGACTCCTCCACAACCCGGAGATGTCACCCCACCGTTTTACGGGCGAGAACCATGGACTCGGACTTGGAGGTGCTGATTCTCATCCCATTCGCCTCCCAAGGGAGGCGTTCGGGTGGCATCCTGAACCAGATGCCCGAACCACTTCATCTGGCTCCCCTCAATCTGGAAGAGCAGCGGTTTTACTTTGATCTCCTCCCTGATGGCAGAGCTTCTCACCCTATCTCTAAGGGAGAGCCCCGCCAGCCCGCTGAGGAAACACATTTTGGCCGCCTGTACCCGTGATCTTGTCCTTTCGGTCATAACCCAAAGCTCATGACCATAGGTGAGGATGGAAACGCAGATCGACCGGTAAATTGAGAGCATTGCCTTCCGGCTCAGCTCCTTCTTCACCACAACGGATCGATAAATCATTCGCATTACTGAAGACGCCGCACCAATCCTGTCGCTCTCACGATCCACTCTTCCCTCACTCTTGAACGAGACTCCTCCACAACCCGTAGATGGCACTCCACCTTTTTCCGGGCAAGAACCATGGTGCTGATTCTCATCCCTTTCGCTTCACACTCGGCTGCAAACCGATCCATTGAGAGCTGAAGATCCTAGCCAGATAAAGCCATCAGGACCACATCATCTGCCAAAAGCAGAGAACCAATCCTGCAGCCACCAAACCGGATGCCCTCAGCGCCCAGACTGTGCCTAGAAATTCTATCCATAAAAGTTATGAACAGAATCGGTGGGGAAAGGCAGTCTTTGCAGAGTACAACCCTCACTGGAAACGTGTCCGACTTACTGCCAGCAATGTGGACCAAGCTCTGACACTGATCGTACAGGGAGCGGACCGCCACAATCAGACAGTCCGGTACCCCATACTCTATGAGCACTCCCCACAAGACTTTCCGAGGGACACGGTCGAATGCCTTCTCCAAGTCCAAGAAGCACATGTAGACTGGTTGGGCAAACTCCAATGCACCCTCAAGGACCCTGCCGTGAGTATAGAGCTGGTCCACAGTTTCACAACCAGGGCGAAAATCACACTGTTCCTCCTGATTCCACGAAGCATCCTCTCCAGTATACCTGAATAGACTGTACTGGGAAGGCTGATGAGTGTGATCCCACGATAGTTGGAACACACCCTCTGGTTCCCTTTCTTAAAGAGAGGAACCCCCACCCGGTATACCAATCCAGAGGTACCACCCGCGGTTTCCACACGATACTGCAGAGTCTTGTCACCTAAGATAGCCCCATAGCATCCAGAGCCTGAAGGAACTCCGGGCGGGTGTCATTCATCCCCGGGACCTTGCCACCAAGGAGCTTTTTAACTACCTCAGCAACCTTAGCCCCAGATATAGGAGAGCCCACCACATATACACCAGGCACTGCTTCTTCATAGGAAGATGTGTTGGTGGGATTGAGGAGGTCTTCGAAGCATTCCGTCCACTGATCGTCCGCAGTCGAGGTCAGCAGGACACCATCCTCACCAGACACAGTGTTGACAGTGCACTGCTTCCCCTTCCTGAGGCAGCGGATGGTGGTCCAGAATCGCTTCAAAGCCATCCGGAAGTCGTTTTCCATGGTTTCTCCGAACTCCTCTCATGTCTGAGTTTTTGCTTTCGCGACCGCTCAAGCCACACACCGCTTGGCCCATCAGTATCTGTCCACTGGCTCCAGAGTCCTATGAGCTAAAAGAACCCGATATGACTCTATCTACGACTTGATGGCAACCCTTACCGCTGGTGTCCACCAACGGGTTCTAGAATTACCGCCACAAAAGGCACCAACTACCTTGCGGCCACAGCTCCAATCAGCCACCTCAAAAACAGAGGTGCAGAGCATGGTCCACTCAGACTCGATGTCCAGAACCTCCCTCGTGACATGTTCAAAGTTCTTCTGGAGGTGGGAATTGAAACTCTCTCTGACAGTAGACCCTGCTAGACGTTCCCAGCAGACCCTCACAATGCGTTTGAGCCTGCCAGGTCTGTCCAGCATCATCCCCCACCATGGCAGCCAACTCACCACCAGATGGTGATCGGTAGAAAGCTCCGACCCTCTCTTTACCCGAGTGTCCAAAACATGAGGCCGCAAATCTGATGACACAACGACAAAGTCAATCATGGAACTGCGTCCTAGGGTGTCATGGTACCAAGTGCACATATGGACACCCTTATGTTTGATCATGGTTTTTGTCATGGACTGTCTGTGACGAGCACAAAAGTCTAATAACAAAACAGCACTCGGTTTCAGATCCGGGCAGCCATTCTTTCCAAGCCTTTCCAGGTTTCACTGTCGTTGTCAACATGAGTGTTGAAGTCCCCCAGTAGGACAAGGGAATCACCCGGGGGAGCACTTTCCAGTACTTCCTCGAGTGTATCCAAAAAGGTTGGGTACTCTGAGCTGCTGTTTGGTGCATAACCACAAAAAACAGTCAGGACCCGGGCCCCCACCCGAAGGAGGAGGGAGGCTACCCTGTCGTCCACTGGGTTGAACTCCAACGTGCAGGCTTTGAGCTGGGGGGGGAGAACAAGAATTGCCACACCAGCCCATCACCTCTCATTGCCTGCACCGCCAGAGTGGAAAGGAATCCAGCCCCTCTCGGGAGAACTGGTTCCAAAGCCCTTGCTGTGTGTTGGAGTGAGTCCGACTATATCCAGCCGGAACTTCTCCACCTCGCGCACTAGTTCAGGATCCTTCCCCCCCATCGAGGTGACAATCCATGTCCCTAGAGCTAGCTTATGTAGCCAAGGATCGCACCGCCAAGTGCCCTGCCTTAGGCTTCCGCCCAGCTCACAACGCACCCGATCTTTATGGCCCCCTCCCATGAGTGGTGAGCCCATTGGAGGGGCACCCACAATGCCTCTTCTGGCTGTGCCTGGGCGGGCCCCATGGGGACAGGCCCAGCCACCAAGTGCTCGCCATCGTGCCCTAACTCCAAGCCATGCCCCACGGAAGGCCCTAGTGACCCGTGTCAGGGCAAGGTCACCAAGGTTAAAGCATATTTTTTCAAGTGTTTTTTTCAAATTTTTCACAAACTCAGGGAGTACGTCTCTGGATACAGGAAGACTTTGTGTGTACACCTAAATGATTTAAACGGAAGCCAATAGTATTTTTTGCTTTTGTTTAGTTAGTGTGCATTCAGCCACATTTTTTGTTATAAAAAATGTCAAAGCATTCAATACCATACATTTAATAGAGCAAATTATAAACATATATTATTGTGTTGGCATCTAATACTGTGCACCAAAAACAAAACAAAGCATGATGATTCATGTCTTTGCTAAAGCGGGAGTAAATGCATTCCATTGCTGTGTTTTGGCGTTAAGTCAGTGTGTCAGCTTGACCTTCTTTTATTTATGACCACCAGACAACACGGGAAGGACAATTTCACTCCGAAAAGATAAATTGATGTTGTGTCTTTAAAAAAGTACTGTAACCAAGGGGAATGCCTGTTTCAAATGGACCAATCAAATTGATGACATTTTGGAGCCATTTGATTGTTTCTGGTGTCATGAGGTGCTTGGTCCAATGTGGTTAATTAATGTCTAACAACAAAATGTTAGACTTGGAATAGCTCAGTCTTCTGTTGTTTCTGGCTTTTTATGTTCTAAAAAGGCACACTGGAGTCTGAACTGTCTCCTCGCTGATGTTTTCCCAGTTGATTATTCATGTTAATGATAGACAACCGTGTATTCACAAAGTCTGCTCTATCTGACGGGTCGCTTTGTCACCACTCGATTTGTTTTCCTTATCTGTCCACAGCATCTTGCTAGAACATTTGCCAAAATGGATGTTGCAACATTTGTAATATTACGCCATTGAATTTTGTATGTGATAGCTGGTAAAAGCTAAAAGTTTCTCCGCACATTGTCAATCAACTGTCTTTTACGTAACAACTTTTAGAATTTGATTTCATTTATTTGTGGTTGCTTTATTTTTAAGACAATTTTGAAGCATAATTTTGAGTATTATACTACTTGGAATTTTTGGAATAATGCTTAAATCAGGGCTCACCAATCTTTTTTAAACCAAGAGCTACTTCTTGGGTACTGATTAATGCGAAGGGCTACCAGTTTGATTCACACTTAAATAAATTGCCAGACATAGCCAATTTGCTCAATTTACCTTTAATATATATATATATATATATATATATATATATATATATATATATATATATATATATATGTATATATATATAAATATATATATATATATATATATATGTATATATATACATATATATATATATATATATATATATATATATATATATATATATATATATAAATGGGTATTACTGTCTGTCATTCCGTCGTACTTTTTTTTCCCTTTTACTTCTGTTTTTTATTTTTTGTAGAGCATAAATGTGTTTTTTGTAGACGAAAAAAATGACCAAAAAAAAACCTTAATTGAACGTTTTAAAAGAGGAGAAAACTGAAAAAAAATGAAAATTACATTTTGAAACATAGTTTGTCTTCAATTTGAACTCTTTAAAATTCAAAATTCAACCGAAATAAAAGAGAAAAACTAGTTAATTCAAATCTTTTTGAAAAAACTAAAATTATGGAACATCATTAGTAATTTTTACTGATTAAGATTATTTTTTTAATTTTGATAACATATGTTAAAATCCAATCTGCAATTTGTTAGAATATAGAACAAATTGGACCAAGCTATATTTCTAATAAAGACAAATCATTATTTCTTCTAGATTTTCCAGAACAAAAATTTTAAAAGAAATTCAAAATACTTTGAAATAAGACTTACATCTGATTGTAAAGATTTTCTAGATTTGCCAAAATAATGTTTTTGAATTTTAATCATAATAAGTTTGAAGAAATATTTCACAAATATTCTTTGTCGAAAAAATTGTCTTTCTTAAAGTTATAAGAAGCAAATAAAAAAAATGAATTCATTTAAAAAAGTGAAGACCAAGTCTTTAAATTGGATTTTCAAATTCCATTTGAGTTTTGTCTCTCTTAGAATTAAAAATGTCGAGCAAAGCGAGACCAGTTTGCAAATGAAAAAATACAAATTTCAAAATAGAGATAGCTCACTGGTAAGTGCTGCTATTTGAGCTATTTTTAGAACAGGCCAGCGGGCTACTCATCTGGTCCTTACGGGCTACCTGGTGCCCGCGGGCACCGCGTTGTTGATCCCTGGCTTAAATCATGCAAAGGAGGGTTGTGCAATATAAATGACATATCATCCATCCATCCATCTTCTTCCACTTATCCGAAGTCGGGTTGCGGCGGCAGCAGCCTAAGTAGGGAAGCCCAGACTTCCCTCTCCCCAGCCACTTCGTCTAGCTCTTCCCGGGGGATCCCGAGGCGTTCCCAGGCCAGCCGGGAGACATAGTTTTCCCAACGTGTCCTGGGTCTTCCCGTTGGCCTCCTACCGGTTTGGCGTGCCCTCGGAGGCGTTTGGGTGACATCCTGACCAGATGCCCGAACCACCTCATCTGGCTCCTCTCAATGTGGAGGCGCAGCCGCTTTACTTTGAGTTCCTCCCGGATGACAGAGCTTCTCACCCTATCTCTAAGGGAGAGCCCCACCACACGGCGGAGGAAACTCATTTCGGCCGCTTGTACCCGTGATCTTATCCTTTCGGTCATGACCCAAAGCTCATGACCATAGGTGAGGATGGGAACGTAGATTGACCGGTAAATTGAGAGCTTTGCCTTCCGGCTCAGCTTCTTCTTCACCACAACGGATCGGTACAACGTCCGCATTACTGAAGACGCAGCACCGATCCACCTGTCTATCTCACGATCCACTCTTCCCTCACTCGTGAACAAGACTCCTAGGTACTTGAACTCCTCCACTTGGGGCAGGGTCTCCTCCACAACCCGGAAAAGGAATTCCACCTTTTTCCGGGCGAGAACCATGGAGGTGATGATTCTCATTCCGGCCGCTTGACACTCGGCTGCGAACCAATCCAGTGAGAGCTGAAGATCCCGGCCAGATGAAGCCATCAGGACCACATCATCTGCTAAAAGCAGAGACCTAATTCCGCGGCCACCAAACCGGAACCCCTCAACGCCTTGACTGCTCCTAGAAATTCTGTCCATAAAAGTTATGAACAGAATCGGTGACAAAGGGCAGCCTTGGCGGAGTCCAATCCTCACTGGAAACGTGTCCGACTTACTGCCGGCAATGCGGACCAAGCTCTGAAACTGATCGTACAGGGAGCGGACTGCCACAATAAGACAGTCCGATACCCCATACTCTCTGAGCACTCACCACACGACTTCCCGTGGGAAACGGTCAAATGACTTCTCCAAGTCCACAAAGCACATGTAGACTGGTTGGGCAAACTCCCATGCACCCTCAAGAACCCTGCCGAGAGTATAGAGCTGGTCCACAGTTCCACGACCAGGACGAAAACCACACTGTACCTCCTGAATCCGAGGTTCGACTATCCGGCGTAGCCTCCTCTCCAGTGCACCTGAATAAACCTTACCGGGAAGGCTGAGGAGTGTGATCCCACGACAGTTGGAACACACCCTCCGGTACCCCTTCTTAAAGAGAGGGACCACCATCCCGGTCTGCCAATCCAGAGGAACCGCCCCCAATGTCCACGCGATGCTGCATAGTCTTGTCAACCAAGCCAGCACCACAGCATACAGAGCCTTAAGGAACTCCAGGCGGATGGGTACAGGCCCGGCCATCAGCCACTCGCCATCATGCCCCACCTCCGGGCCTGGCTCCAGAGGGGGGCATTGGTGAGCCGCGTCTGGGCGAGGGAAATCTGGGTCCTTTGTTTGTACGTTTCATAGAGGTCTTCTATGAAAAGAAGACCTCTATGAAAGGTTTAGGAATTACATATCAGTAATTCCTAAACCTTTTTCATCAAGTACCACCTCAGAAAAAACTTGCTCTCCAAGTACCACCCTAATGACTGTCAGGTTCAAACACTGATGACATGTATTAATCAGACAAGAAGCAAGGAATCATGCAGAGACAGATTTAAATAGAGCACATGAGGAGATACATGTTTTGGCTGTACTCTAGTTACAGATCCAAACTACGTTCTAATATATATATATATATATATATATATATATATATATATATATATATACATACATATATATATATATATATATATATATATATATATATATATATATACAGTATATATATATATATATATATATATTTATATACAATATATATATATATATAAATATATATATATATATATACATATATGGGTATTTCTGTCTGTCATTTTGTCGTAAATTTTTTTCCCTTCTACTTCCGTTTTTTTTGTAGTAAATAAATGTGTTTTTGTAGAGAATAAATGATGAAAAAAAAACACTTAATTGAACAGTTTAAAAGAGGAGAAAACAGGAAAAAAATGAAAATTAAATTTTGAAACATAGTTTATCTTCAATTTGAACTCTTTAAAATTCAAAATTCAACCGTAAAAAATAAGAGAAAAACTAGTTAATTCGAATCTTTTTGAAAAAAAATTAAATTAAAACATTTATGAAACATCATTAGTAATTTTTCCTGATTAAGATTAATTTTAGAATTTTGATAACATATTTTAAATAGGTTAAAATCCAATCTGCAATTTGTTAGAAAATGTAACAAATTGGACCAAGCTATATTTCTAATAAAGACAAATCATTACTTCTTCTAGATTTTCCAGAACAAATATTTTTAAAGAAATTCAGAAGACATTGAAATAAGATTTAAATTTGATTGTAAAGATTTTCTAGATTTGCCACAATAATTTTTTTGAATTTTAATCATAATAAGTTTGGAGAAATATTTCACAAATATTCTTCGTCGAAAAAATTGTCTTTCTGAAAGTTATAAGAAGCAAAGTAAAAAAAAAAAAAAAAAAGAATTTATTTAAACAAGTGAAGCCCAAGTCTTTAAATTGGATTTTCAAATTCTATTTGAGTTTTGTCTCTCTTAGAATTAAAATGTCGAGCAAAGCGAGACCAGCTTGCTAGTAAATAAATAACATTTTTAAAATAGAGGCAGCTCACTGGTAAGTGCTGCTATTTGAGCTATTTTTAGAACAGGTCAGCGGGCTACTCATCTGGTCCTTACGGGCTACCTGGTGCCCGCGGGCACCGCGTTGGTGACCCCTGGCTTAAATCATACAAAGGAGGGTTGTGCAATATAAATGACATATCAGTAATTCTTAAACCTTTTTCATCAAGTACCACCTCAGAAAAAACTTGGCTCTCCAAGTACCACCCTAACGACTTACAGGTTCAAACACTGATGACCTCTATTAATCAGACAAGAAGCAAGGAATCATGCAGAGACAGAGTTAAATAAAGCTCATGAGGAGACACGTGTTTTAGCTGTACTCTAGTTACAGATCCATACTACGTTCTAAAAAAAAGCCTGCGTGCCTCCTCTATTTATTAGGAAAGTCCCTATTACATCACCGTCGCTAAGGGAAGGGGGGTAGACTCGACTACCCCACTGAGACACAATTTATGATTATAGAATAAATAAAAAGTAGGTAAAGCAGGTCATATCGCCTTGTATCTGCTCTGTCTGCGTCATGGTGGTGTTCGGCCTTGGCCATCAGCAGACCGAGTACTGGTGCCATCACCCAGTCTGCTTTGTCTGGTCCCGGTACCCAATGTTCGGCCTTTGCAGTCAGCAAGCCAAGTCTGGACAAAATACTGATGAAAAGAGGCTAGCAATCTCTTGGATTGCTAGCACTGCACAAATACAGAAATACCTCCTCAACACAAATTGACAATACCTTATAGCAGGGGTCACCAAGGCGGTGCCCGCGGGCAACAGGTCGCCCGTGAGGACCAGATGAGTAGCCCGCTGGCCTGTTCTAAAAATAGCTCAAATACCAGTGAGCTGCCTCTATTTTTTTAATTTTATTTATTTACTAGCAAGCTGCTTTCGCTTTGCTCGACATTTTTAATTCTAAGAGAGACACAACTCAAATAGAATTTGAAAATCCAAGAAAATATTTTAAAGACTTGGTCTTCACTTGTTTAAATAAATTCATTTATTTTTTTACTTTGCTTCTTATAACTTTCAGAAAGACAATTTTAGAGAAAAAATACAACCTTAAAAATTATTTTAGGATTTTTAAACACATATACCTTTTTACCTTTTATATTCCTTCCTCTTCTTTCCTGACAATTTCAATCAATGTTCAAGTAAATTTATTTTTGTTGTAAAGAATAATACATTTTAGTTTAATTCTTCATTTTAGCTTGTTTTTTAGACGAAGAATATTTGTGAAATATTTCTTCAAACTTATTATGATTAAAATTCCCCAAAAATATTCTGGCATATCTAGAAAACATTTAGAATCAAATTGAAATCTTATCTCAAAGTCTTTTGAATTTCTTTTAAAATTTTTGTTTTGGAAAATCTAGAAATATAGAAATATATTGTTAGAAATATAGCTTGTTGTATATTCTAACAAAATGCAGATTGGATTTTAACCTATTCAAAACATGTCATCAAAATTCTAAAATGAATCTTTATCAGGAAAAATTACTAATGATGTTCCATTAATTCTTTTTTTAATTTTTAAAAAAATATTCGAATTAGCTAGTTTTTCTCTTAATTTTTTCGGTTGAATTTTGAATAATAAAGAGTCGAAATTGAAGATAAACTATGCTTCAAAATGCAATTTTCATTTTTTTCCCCTGTTTTCTCCTCTTTTAAACCCTTAAATTAAGTTTTTTTTTCATCATTTATTCTCTACAAAAAACCTTCCGTAAAAGGAAAAAAAATGTACAACGGAATGACAGACAGAAATACCCATTTTTTTATTTTTATAAATTTATTTATCAAAGTTAAATTGAGCAAATTGGCTATTTCTGGCAATTTATTAAGTGTGTATCAAACTGGTAGCCCTTCGCATTAATCAGTACCCATGAAGTAGCTCTTTGTTTCAAAAAGTTTGGTGACCTCTGCCTTATAGTAACGGCCCTTAAGCATAAAGTTATGATGATAATAAATACATAATTATTCTAACATTCCCCTCCTGTTTGTCACATACCTTCCCCAGACTTCTTATCCCCAATAAATTCTTGCGATTTTCAGTTATGTTTACACGTCATCATATTTTTATATTTTTTCTATACATATTGTCACCAGGGTCAGGTATCCTCGTCAACAGTTTAATCTTCTTTGTCGTCCGCCAGAAGGTGCATCTGAACAGTTCTATCATCTGCTGGGCTAATCGCTGTGGTAATCAGACGGTTAAGCAGAGAACGCAGACAGGGAATACAACAACATCAATCAATCAATCAATGTTTACTTATATAGCCCTAAATCACTAGTGTCTCAAAGGGCTGCACAAACCACCACGACATCCTCGGTAGGCCCACATAAGGGCAAGGAAAACTCACACCCAGTGGGACATTGGTGACAATAATGACCCAGTGGGACGTCGGTGACAATGATGACTATGAGAACCTTAGAGAGGAGGAAAGCAATGGATGTCGAGCGGATCTAACAGGATACTGTGAAAGTCCAATCCACAATGGATACAACACAGTATTGCTGCAAACACAGCCATAGATACTATAATTAATGATACCAAGGACTTGTATTTGCCGAACACATCCAACCATCCATCCCACATAGAGGAGTGCTCTTCCATCTTTACCGTTTGATGGTGCGAAGGCCGTCCAGTGCTCTGGTCATTCTGTCTTCTGCATCAGTGTAGTTTGGTATGAAGTGCAACACTGTTCACCCAATATTGCGCACACATCTCATTTTTCCGCTAACAACATGTCTGGCGCCATACGGTTTTGAAAGGCCATAAGGGAGGTTGTGGCGAGTTGATCAGCAATGACTTCAAGTCCGGCCTGTGTCCAATTTCCTAATCTCTGTATGTTGTAGTGGACATACTGTAGTTTATTCTGTCAACATTCTTGTTAATTGTACACCACCAGCAGACGGATGATTCAATTCTAGCTGCAACTTGGTTTACCAATTTGTACTCGTCAGGTACACCTCTGGGGACACCTATTGCATCGATATAAGTTGGATTTCCAACACTTTGCTAGTTTACATCACGTGTAGTTCTTTTCCAATGTTCAGGTATCAAACGGTTCAGGCGTTTTAACAATTCTCGTACAAATATTGATACATTTACTATGTGTAAGCAGTTGTGTGATGATAAGATTCCCAATAAAATACTATATATCAATCTAACTGTTGTCCAGAGCCTAGCATGTTAATGCAGGTGTAATTTCGCTTTTGTCACATGTTTATCAAATATTGGTTTCTGCTTTGTTTCTTTGGTTACAGAGTAGATTTAGTCCAATGTAGTGCAATTCCATTCAGGAGTTGTTTTGCTGACTACTTCAATTAAACTATTTTGTCATGCGTAACCAATTAACAGCCAAAGGAGAAACCAATTATTACACACCAATTGTTACTTTGAACCATTTATCCACATCATCAAATGGTACGCTTACAACTGTGACTCCAGCGCGTTTAGTAAAGGTGTTCACTCTGGGTTGTTCAGTGTTGCGCATGGTTTGATTTACGCAAACAATCACCGGGAAATATGGGTGTAGTCCATTTGACCATGCCCATAATTGGAAACCCCATCTGGATGTTTTGAACGGTGTGGCATTGGGTGGTCTATTTTGTCCATCAAGGAGTGATATGGTTAACACTAGATTTGGGCCTTGATGTTTCAGAGTTAGCTTCTTCGCTGTCATTCATTCATTCATTATCAATAGACAATTAAACTTTAGCAACTAAACACATATTTAAACACCTATGCTTGACAAGGAACAGAATGAAGACAATCTTATATTTCCTGCCCCCTTCAACATAATATGTAGTCTTTACTTAATGGATAGCCCAGATTCACAAGAATAGAATAGAATAAAATGGACTTTATTGTCATTATATATGCATATAACGAGATTAAAGACTCCAACTTAAGGTGCGGTAGTGGGAACAAATATGGGGTGAAATAAATAACACAAGAGGTAATAAAGGAAAAAACTAACAATTGAAATAAACAGACTACTATCCAATACAAATAATAAACAATCCTGTACAATATACAAAACCCTATAGAAATACAAAATACTGTACAATATACAGAACAAGACAAGAGTACCAAAGTTATAAATAACAATCAGTGTCGGACGTATTGCACTCGAAGGGTACTATTGCACAGTAGGGTATTAGGACATGATATTGTATAGGGGTGAATTATTATTATTATAAGTTAGAGTTCAACATGGTGACAGCTTTGGGAAAGAAGCTGTCTCTAAGCCTGTTTGTTCTGGCTCTGTAGCGCCTGCCCGATGGTAGCAAGTCGTACAGGTGGAAGCAAGGGTGTGTGCTGTCCTTGGTAATGTTTTTTGCTCTGTTGAGGCAAGGGGAGTTGTGTAAATCCTTCAGGCAAGGCAGGGGACAGCCGATGATTTTTTTGTGCAGACTTTATGACCCTCTGAATCGCCTGTTTGTCTGCTTCAGTGCAGCTGGCGTACCACACCGTTCTGCAGTAGGTCAGCAGGCTCCCGACTGGCGAGCGATAGAAGGTCACCATCAGCTGTCTCTCCAGTCTGCCCTTCCTAAGCACCCTCAGGAAGTGGAGTCTCCGCTGGGCCTTTCGGATGACCACAGTTGTATTTTGAGTCCAGGACAGGTCATCAGATATGAGGGTGCCGAGGAACTTGAAGGAGTTGACTCTCTCCACCTCCTCGCCGTAGATGTCTGAAGTCAAAGATGAGTTCCTTGGTTTTTGTGGTATTCAGTGTCAAATTATTCACTGAACACCACACTGATGGTTTCAGGACCTCATCTCTGTATGCAGACTCACCCCCCCCCCTGTAATGGGACCCACCACCGTTGTGTCATCAGCAAACTTGATGGTGGTGTTCTCCAAGTGAGCTGGACTACAGTCATTGGTGTAGAGGGAATACAGCAAAGGGCTCAGCACACAACCCTGTGGAGAGCTGATGCTGAGTGTGCGGGGGGAGGATAGATGGGGGCCAAGTTTTACTGTCTGAGGTCGGTTGGTCAGGAAGTCCTTAATCCAAAAACAGGTGGGGGAGGGGAGGCCTAAGTCCAGTAGTTTGGTGACCAGGATGTCTGGAATGAATGTATTGAAGGCAGAGCTATAGTCAATGAAAAGCATCCTAACATAGCTCCCCCGGTGTTCCAGGTGGCTCAGTGTGGAGTGGAGAGCCATGGATATGGCGTCATCCGTGGATCTGTTTTTCCCGGTAGGCAAACTGCTGTGGGTCTAGGGTGAGGGGGAGGCAGGCTTGGATGTGGTGGAGCATACAAACCAAATACAAAACCAGACACAAAATAAGTGGAATAATGTATATAATGTATACTATTATATAATATATATATATATATATAGTGACCAGTGTCCCATTTCCCTTGTATTGGATAGCCTTTGAGTTAACCACCGGGAATTTAGCCATTCTGTTCCCGTGGTGGGGATCCTTTTAAGTTTCTAATAGGAAGTAGTGTTGTAATGGTTGTATTGGGAACTACCGAAAACATCAGTGATTCATTGTAAGCCCATGAGACTATCCATGGGACACAGGTGTTTATATTTGGACCTGGGTTTTAGGGTCAGGTCTATCGAACAGACGGCATAGTCCGTTGTTCTTGCCTTAGCTTTACCTGTTTGTCGTTTAATGTGGCTACTTGTAATGTTCATGTACATTTTTACAAAATGTATACATTGTGTCCATTGACGTTTTGTTTCTTCCATACATTTCTTTGGTCTGTTTTTAATTGTTACATTTTTCCTTTCCACTAGTCCTGCGCTTTATGGATGACAAGCACAGTGTTTTTTTAGATCAATGTGGAATAATGATCCTATATTATTTCTTTCTTTCTTTGGTTTATTTCGAACATGAACACACTTACAGTATTTCACACAGTTTCATATCATTTCACTTTACATCATGTACGAAAAGGAGTAGGAAGAAGCAAAGCTTATTTAATCCTACCCCTTTCAAACTTCAGAGCGTTTACAAATAAATAGAATCATTTACTGGCATTTTTATAATAAAATAACATCTGTGAATAAGTATACACAACAGTTTTGTAATATGTAATCAATTAATTAAGTCATTAATAACATACTGAGATGCAGAAATATCTTATTTTCAATAAAGTTTAAAGTCGTTCTCATAATTCTTCTTCTTTGTACTTTGTGAGCACTGTTAATTTGAACAACGTCTTAAACTGGATCATATCAGTACAATATTTAACTTGTTTACTTAATCCAGTCCATAATTTAATTCCACATACTGATATGCTAAAATTTTTAAGTGTTGTACATGCATACAAATGTTTTAAATTAGATTTTCCCTCTGAGGTTATATTTCTCCTCTTTAGTTGAGAAGATTGTGTTTTAAATTAGATTTCCCTTTAATGTTATATTTGTCCTCTTTAGTTGAGAAGAATTGTTGTTCATTCTTTGGTAGCAGGTTATCATTTGCTTTGTACATCATTTTAGCTGTTTGCATTTTTACCAAAACACCAAACTTTAATATTTTTGACTCAATAAATAAAGTGTATGTTCTCTATATCCAACATTATGTATTAGTCTAAGTGATACTTTTTGTAACACGGTTCGCACATTTATAGTTTTTTTCACCATATTTCTACACAATAACTCAGATATGTTACACTATTGAGCAGTAGAGAATATGAAGTGATTTTTGGCCCAGGACGTATTTTGCTTTATTCATTATTGAAATGTTTTTTGCCACCTTATGTTGTATGTTTTGTATATGATATTTCCAGTTAATTTTATAATCTATTACTACACCCAACAATCTTGTTTCTTTTACCCTTTCAATATCTACTCCGTCTATTTGTATATGTGTATGATGCTCTTTTCTACTGTTACCGAATAGCATTTTTTAGTTTTACTGAGATTCAAAGATAGTCTGTTTTTATCAAACCATTTTTTTTTATTTGTTCATTTCTTCTGTTATTATTTGTATAATCTTCTGTGTGTTCTCTCCTGAACAGAAAGCAGTTGTGTCATCTGCAAATAGAACTAACTTTAAGTCCTTTGTAACTTTACAAATGGCGTGGCGCAGTGGAAGAGTGGCCGTGCGCAACCTGAGGGTCCCTAGTTCAATCCTCCCTAGTACCAACCTCATCACGTCTGTTCTGTCCTGAGCACACTTCACCCTTGCTCCTGATGGGTGCTGGTTAGCGCCTTGCACGGCAGCTCCCTCCATCAGTGTGTGAATGTGTGTGTGAATGGGTAAATGTGGAAGTAGTGTCAAAGCGCTTTGAGTACCTTGAAGGTAGAAAAGCGCTATATAAGTACAACCCATTTATCGTTTATTTATTTATTTAAAGATTAAAGAATCTTGGTCCCAGTATTGATTCCTGGGGTACACCACAAGATATATCTAGCCATGTTGACATATGTTTACCTATCTTCCTGTTGGTTAAACAGTTTCTTAATCTGGATTAATTGATTTACAAAAATGAGGTCCATTGTCACTGTATATATTTAGTTATACCCTATCTTGGTATTATATTGCATCATGTTTTTAGTAGTGTTAGCACATCTGCTTTTCCTTTGGGAAATATTTCTACCCACTTTAAAAATGCATCTACTATGACCAGACAATACTGTTTTTCTTCACTCCCTATTTTGTTCAATAAAATCCATACATAGATGTTGGAACGGGTGTTGTGGTTTGGGTAATTGGCTTCGCACAGGTGATGTATGCCCTACAAAATGTTTTTTGAAAAAAAATAAAAGCTGTAGGTAGTATAGTAAATCTGTATAAGGGTCACCATCCCTCCTGTTGAGGCATGAGAACAACCATGGCTCAATATTGCTGCCTACTTATACAGATGTTTGGTAAGATTGGTTTATTGTCTGGACATACATAGATGTCCTCTCTTTTCCGTTATTTATTTTTTTATTTTTTTTTATCCTTTCATCTTTTTCTTTTGGAGTACTTTGTTGTTGCATGCCTTTTAGTATATAATTATTAATGTCACTAGTTTGTAGTTTAAAAACTTGAATTTCTTCTTCCGCTGTTTGTTTTGCTGTTTTGTTCGCAAACGTGATATTGCGTCTGTTCCGTTGGTGTGCACATTTGCACATTGCTATTTTAGCTGGTAAACCCATCCCATCCATCCATTTTCTACCGCTTGTCCCTTACGGGGTCGCGGGGGGCGCTGGCGCCTATCTCAGCTTCAATCGGGCGGAAGGCGGGGTACACCCTGGACAAGTCGCCACCTCATCGCAGGGCCGACACAGATAGACAGACAACATTCACACTCACATTCACACACTAGGGCCAATTTAGTGTTGCCAATCAACCTATCCCCAGGTGCATGTTTTTGGAGGTGGGAGGAAGCCGGAGTACCCGGAGGGAACCCACGCATTCACGGGGAGAACATGCAAACTCCACACAGAAAGATCCCGAGCCTTGATTTGAACCCAGGACTACAGGAACTTCGTATTGTGAGGCAGACGCACTAACCCCTCTGCCACCGTGAAGCCCTAGCTGGTAAACATTTTAATAATTATTTTAATAGTTCTCCATGTGTTTAGAGGTTTTCCTGTTGATGTAATTATTCCTCTATTTTGCCAGTGTTGTGCAAATGTGTGTACTGTTGAAAATATCTGTGTGTATTGTCGCATTTTGATCTCTTTTATTAATTTACATGCTTTAGTGCTACTAGTGGTGCATCTTGCATTGAGTAATGATGGTCATTTGATATCTTTCAAAATTTAAGTTGCTGTAACAACCGTACATCCTATTCTATTTTTATTTCACAAAATCTGCTTTAGCTTCTAAATTCCACTCTACAGGTGTTGACATTTTTAGATCTTTTTCATACATTCATTTACTTAAAGGAGCTACTAATTTAGCGTAATTTCGTATCCAACTTCTACAGTAATTAGTTAATCCTAGAAATTATATCATTTGCTCCTTTGTTTGTGGTTTCGGTGCTTGTGGTACTGCTGTTTTTCTGCTTCCCACAATAGTGCATCCATCTTTGTTTAGAGAATGTCCTAGATATTTTACTTCTGTTTTGCATAACTAGACTTGTGTTTTTCTTACTTTGTGTCCTTTACAATGTAAATGATTTAATAACGCTAATGTATCATTTCTACAGGTTTCCTTATCTGGTGATGCTAATAATATGTCATCTACGTATATCAGGACTTTTGTCCTCCTTCTGGAGGGTCGAATTTGGGCATGCTTGCATGCATTGCTTGTGGATAGATTGTCGGACTTTCCTTGAGGTAGTCTTGTATAGGTGTATATTTTCCTCTTTATATGTAAATGCGTACCAACATTGACTTTCTTTATGTATTGGTACCGAAAGAATGCATTACTGATATCAATCACTGTGAAATGTGTCCAAATCCTGCATATGATGTTTAAAATTACAGCATTTATTGTCCCAATAAACACTAGTCAATAATCCTAATTCAAATGTTATATTTATTACTTCATGTAATTTTAAGTAACATTTTAAACCCACTAAAACTGTCTATAAGTGAATTAAACTATAATTTTATATCTCAGAAGAGACATTCTCAATTTGTTAATATTTTTCATTTGTAATTATTATTCAACAATATTCAAAGCAAAACGTTGTAATGGTTATAGTCATTCTCATGCCCTTACTCTGACTGAGAAAATAGTGCTATTTACTCAGCACATCATTTAAATGTCATTATTTTACTGATTCTTGCTTGTTGGGCTTTTTAACCTATTTGTGTCTGTCAGTTACATTCCAGCATGCTGTCAATGCCACACTTTTCACTTGTTCACTCTAACTTCCTGTCGTGTGCAATATTCTACAAAATAAAATCATTCATTTATTCTTGTTCGTTTATTACTCGCATTATACGATCAAATGTCTCAAGCTAACTGATAGCTGTTGGGATTGCCATTATCTTATCTTAGCTCAGCAACCAGGTGTATAGTGTACTTGCAAATGTCTAAAAAAAATAATAATCCAATTTAAGAACGTTATACTACACTTTAAAAGTTAAACCGACTTTAAACTTACACTTAATAAATTCATTTTCAAACTTCCACTCCTAATGCGCCACACACGCACACGTACGTGAGTGCACATCCCAAGAGATAAGGCGAACAACACTCGAAGAGCATTTTTCCTTTTTTTTTTTTTCCTGCCTATAAACATGTAAGTTATTTTATACCACTTTATCATGCTATAAATATCGACTCTTATTATAGTTATTAATCTAGGTTTTTATTTGTTTCATTATTTTAAATATATATATATATGTACATCTTTTTAATCTACATTCTTTGCATATCTTATTTCAATACCCCCACATTATCTGTAGTACGCATTAGTTTATTCCACATTTATTTATTCTTATTGATTTCTTCCCATTTATGTCAATTATTATTTCTGGTTTACTTGCTGTTTTTTACTTAAGTTCTCATAACTTAGTATGTCCTTATGATCACTCTGATCATTTTCTTTGTGTGGTCTTTGGAGATTTGGATGTCTTCTGACCTAATAATGCTGGGTAACTTTGATCGTTGTTTTCTCTTTCTTCTCAGGACAGTCTTGTACGAAGTGTCCTTCTTTCCCACAACACCAACATGCAGGAGGGTAAAACTGCTGTTGTAGTCATTGTTATCTAATATTTTGGTTGGAATAGATTGTAAAAAAAACAAAAAAATATTTCAGGTCTGCGTTTTGTTTGGGTCCCTTTTTGATCTTACGTTGGTTGTTCCGTCACACTTTCATTGTATGGCGGTGGATGTTTTAATTTGTTTAACGCTCATCTATGTTTTGTTATTGTTGAAGCGCTAGGTGTGGTGGCTTCTGTCTGTACCTCTTCCTCACTATCTTCCCCTACTATGTGCCTATTTCTTGTCTTAACTGGGCCTATCTCATAAACTCCCAGGCCACTGCTGCTGCCCACTGCTCTCCTCACCTCCCAGGGGGTGAACTAGGAGATGGGTCAAATGCAGAGGACAAATTTCACCACACATAGTGTGTGTGACAATCATTGGTACTTTACTTTTAACTTTAACTTTCATCTATCTTAGCCCTTTCTTTTTCCTCTTCTGTTCCTTTTCTTTCCCTTTCTTTTTGTTCCTTAGCACTTTGAGCCATCCTCATCCAGCACTCCAAGTGTTCCCACCCCATTCTTGCCAGTTTTTTTTTTTTTTCCGCATTGTTTCTATTGTTGATTCCGCAGCTTTAATATATCACTTACTTTGAGGCGTCCGGTAAATTCATGTTCTGAGGTCGAGAAATTTCCAGTAAGTCTGGATTTGTTTTTTCTACTGCTTTCCAGTCTTTACATTTTAACTCGTCTTTTGGACTAACCTTTGGTTTACTTGTCCCTTTTCCCATTTTGAGAATTTGGAGTAATCTGTCGTGCCCTACAGAGCCGAATTTATAGGGATTACTTTTTCTTCGTTGTAAGATAGTGGTTTAATTTATTATTGTGGTACATGTCGCTTCTGCTGGAGGTTGTTTCCCCCAGTGGAGATGTCATGCCTTTCTTGAATTATTTGGGAAAAAAGATATAAAAATAACAAAAAACTTGTTGAAAAATAAACAAGTGATTCAATTATAAATAAATATTTCAACACATAGAAGTAATCATCAACTTGAAGCGCCCTTTTGGGGGATTGCAATAGAGATCCATCTGGATTCAGGAACTTAATTCTACACTTTTCTTCACAAAAAAGGAAATCTTTAACATCAATATTTATGGAACATGTCCACAAAATGAATATTGCATTGTTGCATTCTTTTCACAGTTTATGAACTTACATTCATATTTTGTTGAAGTATTATTCAATAAATATATTTATAAATGATTTTCGAATTGTTGCTATTTTTAGAATATTTTTTAAAAATCTCACGTACCCCTTGGGATACCTTCAAGTACCCCCAGGGGAACGCTTACCCCCATTTGAGAACCACTGAAATAAACGATACAAATAACATGGACTCTCAATCTATGTTAGCAAAAACGGCACTTTGATAAATATTGAACATATTGAAGTGCAGGTTTTTTCCCCAGATAAAAGAAACTGGGTGATTTTTTGTTCAAACAAATTTGGCATACTGGCTTGTTTGTCCATGTTGATGGGCTCATGTAGCTCAGTCAGTTGCACAGATATGCATAGAGTGAACCCTCTTGTACGCAAAAAAAAAAACACACGCGGACATGGCAATGTATTAATGCCAACAACCTTATAAATTTCATTTTCATTAATCGGTCGATTAACTGATTCATTGCCCAGGTAAAGAAAATAAGGAGTGGAGTATTTTGCATTATTTCTTTCACCATCTTTATCAAATAATTGGCACTCGCATAATTGGCACTCGCAAAAGTATTTGGCCCAAATTTAAATACTGACAGATTGATTCTGTGGAACGATATTGATAGAACACACAACTACTTGATTATGCGCAATGTTTGACGATGTGATAACTGCTGCAAAGTGCAACTGAAGATATGAGCTCCTTTACGTCTTATTTATATCTCCTACACATAAAATTGCACTAATCGAGACCAAAATGGTTCTCTAATTTTTCTCAAGTGTGTCTCTTGGCGGAAAAAATTGTCAGACAAAAATTAGAAATTAATGAGCTGGTTTCTGTCTCAATAATGTCTCAGTGAGAGATAAACTTGTTTTTTTCTTGCACTGTTCACTATTTGAGTTTTTTAAATGTGTCTCTTTTTTTATCTCAGCAAAGATGAAAATTGAGTAATGCATGTTAACTGGCACAATTTAACTATACCTCAGTCATCCATCCTATCCATTTTATATCACTTGTCCCCTTCGGAGTCACAAGGGTGCTGCAGCCTATCCCAGCAGCACTCAGGCGGAAGGCGGGGTGGACCCTGGACAAATGGGCACCTCATCGCAGGGCCAACACAGGTAGTCGGACAACATTCACACTCAGATACACACACTAGGGTCAATTTAATGTTGCCAATCAGTCTATCCCCAGTTGAATGTCTATGGAGGTGGGGAGAAGCCTGAGTACCCGGAGGTGTCACGGCTTGGTATGTCATAATTTAAGAGGAACCCAAGGATGCAGACAGATAAGAGGTGAGTAGAACAGTTTCTTTACTCTTGGTAGCGTACTCACAACAAAGGGTGCTCCACATAGGAGAGAACTAAAAGCGACAAAGCAAAAAGGAGAATTCAAAATGGACATTGTGAATGAACAACAAAAACTATATAGTAATCTAGACTAAACTTGGGCTGGAGTTGCAAGATGTGCAAGAGCTGACTAGGAACCAAACTGGATGGCACCGGGAGCAACCAGGATAACAAGCAGGATAGGACATGGAAGTCCTCAGTCATGGAGCCAAGGAGCGGAATCGCCAAGGAGCGGAATCGCCAAGTGCCATCCAGCTGCCAAGGTGAAGATCAAATATCCTCCGGGGAAAATGGGAAGCAGCTGTGCACGTCTCACAACTCTGCGACAAAGGGGAAACAGGAACTCTAAGAGGAAAGAGAAATGAAGTGAGGTCAAAAGGTCAACTGCACCAACAGAGGAAAACGGAATAGAAACCACAAGGTGGCAGCCGGTGGTGACGGTATCCCCCCCTTAATCAATGGACGCCACCTGGCGGACCTCCTGGTTTTTCAGGAAATCTGCGATAAAAATCGGTGAATAATGTTTTATCAATGATAAGAGAACGAGAGATCCAAGAACGATCTTCTGGGGGTTAACCCTTCCAGTCGATCAGAAACTGCACCCCCCTGCCTCGCCTCCTGGCGTCCAGGATGGTGTTGACTATGAAGGCCGGATGACCCCTCACCTGCATAGGAGCTGGGGGACACACTGAAGGAGGACTAAGGTCCCTTATCTTGACGGGTTTCAGGCGGGAGACATGGTAGACTGGGTATGATTTGAAAGACTTAGGTACCTTGAGTCGAGCTGTGACAGGAATAATCATCCGCTCCACCTTATATGGTCCAAAGAATCTCGGTGCCAGTTTCTTCGACTCCCTTGGCAGTGTAATGTCTCTGGATGAAAGCCAAACCTTTTGGCCGGGTTTGTAGTCAGGGGCTGGTCTGCGATGACGATTTGCCATGGTTTGGTTTCGTCTGGCAGTGCGAGACAGGGCGGCACGGGTATCACGCCAAACACGGTGCGCCTAGCGCAGGAGGGCAGTCACGGAAGGGACTGCGGACTCTACCTCCTGAGTGGGAAATATAGGAGGTTGGAAACCATGCACAACATGAAAAGGAGACCGGCCAGTAAATGAACAAATGAGAGTGTTACGGGCATACTCCACCCAAGGGAGATAGGTGGACCATAATGATGGATGTTGGTGACAAACACATCTCAAGGCCGCTCCTAAGTCCTGGTTGGCTCTTTCAGATTGTCCATTCGATTGCGGATGGTATCCTGAAGACATACTGATGGTGGCCCCGACACCACATCAATGGGGATTCCGTGAAGACGAACCACATGGGTGACCAGCAATTTTACAGTTTCCAGGGAGGAGGGGAGTCTACGAAGGGGGATAAAGTGTGTGAACTTAAAAAAATCTGTCTTCGATGGTGAGAATAACAGAAAACCCCCTGGAGATGGGTAGACCTGTGACAAAGTGCGACAATGGACATGAGGGGATGGGAAGGGGCTGCAGCAACCCCGCCGGAGCCTGATGGGAAGCATTGCTCCTGGTGCAGACAGGGCATGCAGCAACACATCTCCACGTGTCCCTGTGGATGGTTGGCTACCAGAACCGCTGAGTGAGTAAAAACTCAGTGTGTCTGGGTGGCAGGCAATTTTGGAGGTGTGAGCCCAAGACAAGACTTCTGGACAGAGGGTTATCGGTACAAGAAGGCGACCAGGGGGGCAACCAACCGGAGTTGGAGAGTCTTTGGTAGCCTCCGACACACACTTCTCAACCTACCACTGTAATGCGCCAAGGATCCAGGACTGGGAAAGGTTTTTCAGTCAGTACAGATTGGTGTCCTATCGCAATGTGTTGTGCATTACAAACTCATTAGCCATTCAGCTGTCGACGCAGTAGCTAGCTTACCTGGCGATGTGTTACTACAATAGACAAAGAGTTCCTCAGTGTTAGCTCTAACAATAACAATTTTGCCACAGCTTGGGTATTATACAGGTTACGGAACATCAATAAAGTATTGTTGGCGGTTTTTGGATGCCTTTTTAAAGTGATTTAGAGGCAGAATGGATTGCTCTCATTAGCTGCATTGCTTGCCATCTAGACTGAGCCGATAATTACAAATTAGAATGCAAAAAAAAACATTTTGTCTTCTTGTCTCTCATAAGAATTGTGAATGATAGGCAACATTCCAAAAAAAAGTTAAGTTTCCCTTTAGTCCAAACAGCCATTATATGGACACTATATAAAGACACTTTTAAAGACCTTTTAAAATGTGCTAACCTGTCGTGTCCGAGTAGCTGGACAGGACAAAAAACAAAAAGAATGGTACCGGTACCGGTGGTATAGTACTGATTTCGATTGATTAGTACTGCGATACTTTATTTGTACCGGTATAGCGTTCAATCTTAGTACCGAGTGTGTAAATGTTGTCTATCTGTGTTGGCCTTGCTATGACGTGGTGACTTGGTGTGCATGGCTGTACACCCGATTGCAGCTTTAATGCTAAAATGTCTCAAACATTTAATTTCATCGTCTTAAATTCTCCTTCGAAATAACCTAGATTTAAAGTTCAGTGGCATACATATATGAGTTCTCTTCAGAGTATATTGCTCAAATGGTTATCTCAACTCAACCTCCTTTGTCTCAGTGATTTCTCGTCTTTTTTTAGCCTATCTCTTGCTCCTAAAAGTCCTGAGTAGCAATATATAAGAAACAAATGATCACATAATCAAATAAATATGAGAAGCTCAAGACATATTTGCCAACCATGAGACCTTCGATTTCAGAGGGTGGTCGAGGGTGGGGCGGAGGCATGGTTGGGGCCGTGGTTGGGGCCGTGGTTGGGGCAAGGGGCGTGGTTAAGAGGGGAGGACTATAATTCACCAACTTGAGTATTTCATAAATATTTCATATATATATATATATATATATATATATATATATATATATATATATATATATATGACATACTTAACTTTCAGTGAATTCTAGCTATATATATTTATTTTATTATAAATATAAATAAAATACATTGTTGAATTTCTGACGACACTTATCAAATACACAGTAATAAAAACACAGTTGTTCTACTAACTGTACTGTGCTTGCTGGTTACTAAAAAAACAACAACACTTACCTTTCACTATTTGAGTAACCTTTGTTCTGCCATTTGCGTATTGGCGAGCGATCTCCGAAACCGGGAACAAATATCACGGATTTGTTGTAGACATCCGCAAATGAGAACGGGATGTTGCTTCCAGCTATCAGCATAGCCATCTTTGTCTCAGCATAAGTTACACCATCGGGTCTCCATTTCGCGAGGTGGCCCATAATACTGGGTTGTGAACGATGCTGCGCTGCGGACGCTTTGTGCTTCGCTGACCGTTCATGGCTGAGTATATCCGTTCGGCCGCCGTGTTTAATGGAGAAGTCTGTTCTACAAAATTTAAAGGCAACATACCCCTTCCCCTTCAAACTCTCCTGGATAAACTGAAATTATTTTTTCCAATTGTTCTGGAATTTGCAAGCGTATTTCTTCATTTTGCTCGTCGACGGTGTAAAATATATTGGGTTAAAGTCAATAAACAGGCGACGTGATGAAGTTACTTCTCTTTACTGTGGGCTTCAGAACAGACTCCCTAATGCATGTTCCTTGACTTCACTTAAATGTAGAATATATGTAGAATATATGTACATTCTATTCCATGTACAGTATATGGCAGTATTGTCCTGTTTAAGAGGGTCACAACATTGCTGAGTCAGGTTCTCATGGAGCTGAAGGGGGCGTGGCTTCCAGCTCCGCCTGAATTTCGGGAGATTTTCGGGAGAAAATTTGTCCCGGGAGGTTTTTGGGAGAGGCGCTGAATTTCGTGGGTCTCCCGAAAAATCTCGGAGGCTTGGCAAGTATGGCTCAAGATGATCTTAAGATTCGAGATTAAACACATTTTTGCTGTGGGTTGGGACGTTATACAAAACCTAAAGTACACATTTGATGAACATTTTGCATCAAAAACTGAAAACTTCTAGAATGTAAACCACGATACCTTGATGGGAAGCTCTAATCAAATCAAACACAAATCTTGTATTGAACGTTGCTCTTCCTCTCAGTGTCTTATCTGACATCTGTAATCATAATCAGCTATCTTCTACACTCACCTCCAATGACCCCTACCAGACTTTGATTGAGTAGCTGTGATTCTAAGGGAAAGAAGGAATGTCAAACGAGGAAGGAAGAAATCCTTTCGGAAAAGACAATGTCAGTCACTTACTTAGTTTCCGATGTCTCAATTTACCTTTGATCTTAAAAAGAGTATTTAATCTCTTCCTGCGCCACTGCACCGGGAACAAAACAAAACAGTTCCTTCTCATTGAGCTGTTATTCTCCGCAGATGGTCAATGGGGTTAGAAAAGTACCTTCAAAAGAGCGCAGAGGGAAGTCAGGAGTCATATTCATGAATGCTCGCTTGTGTTTGCACTAAATGTATTCATGCATGCTGATTCCCTCACCCCGACTCACCTCGCGTGTCCCGTCTTACTGTGTTTGTATTATATAAGACCAGGATACAGAAGGTTCCAAAAACCGAAGAGAAATGGGCAGACTAAACAGCGCAGAGAGCAATAAATAGACACTTATTTGAAAATGTGTTATTATTTAACACATTCGCAGTGAATTCAACCTAAAATAGATGACACATTCTATTTCTGTTTCGTTTGCATTTTCCTAAATGTTAATCTGTCCCTCACAAATGTTGCACATCCTCCACCATGTTTCTTGTATACATATTAAATCAGTTTTTACTGTATTTTTACTAGTGACTCTTTGGGTTATTTACAATGGAGCTTCTAGCATTATATTGTAGAATGTGAAGCACCCTTATGATTGTAACTATTTCATTGAAATTTTCCATATTGGTTCATAGTCAATTTGCTGTGTATTTCTTCTGCTTTATAGTCTTCAATTCTTAAACTTTGCTCTGCTGCTTCCAAAATTGTCTTAATTCTGTCATTTTTCCTTTTTTCGTCTTGTAGTCAGATTAATAAGCTCAGACAGAATACACATGCCTTGCAACGAGGTGGCAACTTGTCCAGGGTGTACGCGGCCTTCCGCCCGAATGCAGCTGAGATAGGCTCCAGCAACCCCACGCGACCCCAAAAGGGACAAGCGGTATAAAATGGATGGATGGAAGATAGAATACAAAGCTTTTCTTTTTACCATCATGATGTCTTCTTCTGTGTTATATTTATGATTGCATGTTGGCGGTGGAGGATCAAACCGTTTTGACTGAGATCTTCTAGGGCAGGGGTCGGGAACCTTTTTGGCTGAGAGAGCCAAAAAGCCATATATTTAAAAATGTATTTCCGTAAGAGCCATACAATATTTTTTTTAACACTGAACACAACTAAACGTGTGCATTTTTAAGTAAGACCAACATTTCTAGAGTATAATAGGTATTTTATTCTTTGTAATAACATTGTTATTCTGAAGCTAACTGTGGAGGGGCGTGGCCTGCCGGCCTGCAGTGAACTGGGGTGTGCCAGGACCGGCCTCTGAATAAGCGACAGGTGCGTAGATGGCCCACCTGGACGTTGTTATCTAATCACCTGTCGCTCTGTTATAAGCAGCAGCCAGGAGGAGAGACAGGGTTGGGACTGGAGCCAGAGCGCGAGCGAAAACGAAAGAGAAAAAGACAATTGCTGGAAAGCAATTGAGAGACTTATTGAAAAATAAAACAATATTGTAACCCTGAAACAGGCACTCATGTCGGTGCTTGGTGGTCTACAGAACCCCCAGGAGGGCAAGCCCCACACTAACCAATAATAAATAAATAACTTCTTAGCATTAACGCAACTTCTTGATCAGGTGCGGTAAAAAACTGATGGATGGATTAAAAATGCATGAGAATGTTTTATATTTTGAACATTATTCTTAACACTGTGATTACAAGTAAATTTATTCATTACTTATCATGTTAAGCAATGCCAGCTCAGATTTATCCGAGAGCCAGATGCAGTCATCAAAAGAGCCACATCTGGCTCCCGAGCCATAGGTTCCCTACCCCTGTTCTAGGGTTTGCTCTCTGTAGGAGGTTTGCTCTCTGGAGAAGGTTTACAGTCTCTTTGCCTCACTTAACACTCACACTGTTCCATCTCTGTAGAAGAAGTCATTTATAACTCCAGTGCCTAAAAAGCCCGGTGTCACAGTAAACAACGACTTTCGTCCCGTAGCTCTCATTTCGATTGATATGAAATGTTTTGAAAAATGTGTTGTGTCACTGCTTATGAAGGATGTCAGGCCAAATTTAGATGTGTACCAGTTTGCGTACAAGCAGGAATGCAGTACTGATGATGCAATCCTTTGAACCTTGCACTATATCTCCAAGCACCTTGAGAACACAAAAGCTTATGCTAGAATTGTATTTGTTGATTTCAGCTCAGCTTTTAATTCACATACTGTTGGAGACGCTCAAAGACATGGGTGTAAACTCCACCTTGGTCAAATGGTTCCACTCTTTTTTAACAAACAGAACACAGCAAGTGAAGGTCAACATAACACTGTCAGACACCAAACACTGCAACACAGGCATCCCACAGGGTTGCGTTGTATCACCAACACTGTTTACATTGTCCACCAATGATTGTAGGACTGTGCACCCTAACAATTATATGGTGAAATTTGCAGACACTACCGTGCTCCTAAGCCTTCTACACAAGGATACGGACTCCTTTGTGTACCAAGACGAGATAGGCCTATTTATTAGGTGGTGTGATACCAACCATCTTATTCTAAATGTGACCAAGACACAGGAAATGGTTTTGGATCTGAGGAATGTGACTGACCATTAGCCAGTGGTCATCAAAAATCAGGAAATCACCCAGGCATCCTCATATAAATATTTAGGGGTTCATATTGATAATCTTCTCTGCTGGAAGACACATATTGACAAACTGTGCAATGGACTGCAACAGAGGCTATATTTTTTGCGAGGATTAAGATTGTACGGCGTAAGCAGCCACATCAACATGATTTTCTACCGTGCCATTGTAGTGAGCATCATTAGATACGGGGTCACCTCATGGTTTGGCAACCTAACCGTTAAGCTAAAAAGCAAACTGGCCGGCATGCATAAAACGGCAATGAAAATCGTTGAAGGAAAGAATATGAGCCTATACAGAGCATCAATGAGCAGGCAGTTAGGAAAAAAGCTAAGAAAATTATTTCCAATTCACAACACCCACTCTTCCCTGAATATAGTACCCTGCCATCAGGGAGAAGACTCCGGGTCCCACTATGCAAATCTAACCGCCTTAAATTACTATTTGTCCCAGCCTCCATTAAGATGACCAACAATGTGCAATAGAATGTTAATACATAGGTTAGCACATTTTTAGCACATATCACACAGCAGTTTAGAACTAAGCACTTTAGCACACAGTACTTTATCCATGAGCTCTAGTGCAATGCACACTGGTACTTTATCTTTATCTCCATACTGTAGATTTTATGCCTACATCAAAGTGCCACCTATGTCTATCAAGCTCCATGTTCTGATGTTTAAATGTTAGTTGTCTGGTTGTGGTTGTGTCTGTGCTTGTGTTTTTGTTCTGTTGTTTTTGTGTATGTTAAGAAAGCAATGATGCACTGTGCCCAAGACAAATATCCCCGCGGGGACAATAAAGTTGAACCTTGACCTTGACCTTGGCCTCTCTGTTGGCCTGCTTTCTGTTTTTTTCACATTACCCAATGTTCTTGAAAACCTTTGTATACAATACTTTATTTACTATCTTGTATCTTTGCACTTCTTTTGCATGTTTAATCCCCCATATGCTGCACTATGCTCCCCACTACAGTTACAGCATTTAGCATCTTGAGCATATTTTCCATACTCAAGTTCCCCTCCATACTTTGCACATATTTGCTGCCACTGGCATTGTAACGTGTGCCCTATTTTTTGGCGGTTGCAGTATATATTTTCTTGCTTTATAGTTTATATATCCAATTGTTATCTTAACAAGCATTGTTTTGTCAAACACCACATCTCCTCGACCTGCCTGAAGTATCTTAGCATCTATTATTTTCCCCCCTCTACACTCTTTTTTTCACCTCGTCCGTTGCCATTTCCAGCGGCACATTCAAAATTACTCCTCTTGAGATAGGCGCCAGCACCCCCCGCGACCCCAAAAGGGAATAAGCGGTAGGAAATGGATGGATGGATCCTCTTAATGCTGCTCATGCTCCGAGTATGAGTGCTTTAATCTGTCCCCCATCTAGATAGCTCAGTTTCAGTATGTGTTCTTGCTGTTTCTTGTTAGCTGTAAATATTATTATTTGCACTTTAATAAAACTACTAATAATACGAAGTGCTATTGTAAAGCAATTTGAATACCCCTGTGGTAAATTTTGAATGTGCTATATAAATAAAGTTGATTTGATTTGATTTGATTAAAATTATTCTTTTGTTTAGCAATTTAGCATATTTGATTTTTCCTATTTCTTTGTCTGTTGCTTTGGTCAAATGTACTGGGTGGAAATGTCCTTTGTCACTGCTACGTGTAAATATCACTTTCCATTTTTCTTCTTGGCTTTTTGGTTTAGCTTTAATCCTCTTCTTAGAGGGGCTACTGTCCCTCTCACTGCTTTCCTTGCCTTTTTGGTATGGCCATACTGTATTTCCCCCTTACTACCATCTGAGGTAGAGCCCATGAAGCAACCGCCCTTCAGCAACTCCTTTGTCATCGTGATTTTCGTTCGTTCTGGTTCGTGTTTCCCATGTCTCTTTCCGTCCACCACTCATCCATCGTGTCTCTGCAATATTAACACAAATAACAATTCTTATTGTTAAAAATGCAAACCCACATAACATGCTAGTTGATTGTATTGATTTATGTGATATATTTGATATGATACCTTATGTAAAAGGTATGTTTTTGCACATGTATGCCATGTATAAATATTATTTATGGCTGAGTCTAATTGTAATGAATACAAACAAATGGATTAATAAATGTAGTCTTTACAAAAAGTTGACATAACTGCATTTCACCTTACACTGCACACAAATTTGACCAATTTAAGATGATAAAAAAAACAGGTTTTAATAAAAGACTTCCCTGCTCTGAGATGATACAGTTCATCATGTTGGAGGTGTTCAACCTCTTGAGCTCATATAAATTAGAATTAAAATGCATTTTTTTCACATCTTCATTTCCACAAATTACATACAGGACCGATAAGAGTGCCGATAAATACCGGTATCGATAATGAATAACAATAAAGGTATTCTATCAATACATTCTTAAAGATATACATCTCTAATGAAGATGTATATCACTGAATTGATTGCGCTCTGCATTCTGCTCACTCAAGAGACACAATCCTTTGCACACAAGATTAATAGATTATCTTTGAATGTACTATCAAGTTTGGATGTGTCATTCCATTTTTTTGAATCCAATAATGGTGATATTATTTAGCTGCCAATATCTACCTTTTAAAAATATATACATTGTATTACTTTATTGCAATTGTTTCACAAAATTATGAAATATCTTGTGCTTTTGCCATTGCTTCTTTTATTTGGTTTAAAGTGCCAATAGAGTGGTAAAACCGGTTGCCTCTTTATTGAAGCTATCTATGATCATATACCGTATGAATGACAACCAAAGACATACAAACTTTACGAGGAAATAGATATGATCAAAATATTATCAGCCATTTACAATTTAGACTGCATAAAAAAAATTAAAACATATGTGTACATGTCTTATATAGGCAGAGGTGGGTAGTAACGCGCTACATTTACGCCGTTACATCTACTTGAGTAACTTTTGGGATAAATTGTACTTCTAAGAGTAGTTTTTATGCAACATACTTTTACTTTTACTTGAGTATATTTATAGAGAAGAAACGCTACTTTTACTCCGCTCCATTTATCTGCAATCAGGTCGCTACTCGCTACTTTTTTTTTTATCGATCTGTTAATGCACGCTTTGTTTGTTTTGATTTTGTCAGACACGCATTCAAAGTAGGAACTACGCATGCCTGCTTTTCACCAATCACATGCAGTCACTGGTGACGTTGGACCAATCAAACAGAGCCAGGTGGTCACGTGACCGTCACACGTAGAACCCGACATGTTGAAAAACTTATTGGGGTGTTACCATTTAGTGGTCAACTGTACGGAATATGTACTGTGCTGTGCAATCTACTAATGAAAGTTTCAATCTATCAATGAATCAATCAAAAGTGTAAACGAAAAAAGTCACTTTTTATTTCAACCGTACTTCCAACCCTAAGCCGAAAACTGATCGCACAGTTCCTGTCTTCACAATAAAAGAGCCGCTCCATCGCGCCTGCGCTAACAAAATAAGAGTCTCCGAAAGCCAGAGCAAACAAGCTAGCAAGCTACGGAATTTGCCGCCAATGTATTTCTTGTAAAGTGTATAAAAACGAATATGGAAGCTGGACAAATAAGATGGCAAAAACCAACGACTTTCATGTGGTATTAGACAGGAAGGAGCAACTTTTTTTTCTCCTCCATTTGAAAACCGGGACGTTATCAGCACTATTGTCAGGTAATACACCAACTTATATTTTTGGTTTCATTAAAGATAGGAATCTATATGTTAAACATGCATGTATATTCATTAAAACACCTTTAACATGTGAACAAAAACGGCAAAATAAATAAATATAAATTATATACTGTATATATAAAGGTATGTATATATATGATATGTGTGTATGTATATGTATATATGAGGTAGATCACCTCGACTTGGTCATTTATTAAGTAATTGATAAACGTTGAAAAAATTATTGGCTTGTTACCATTTAGTGGTCAATTGTACGGAATATGTAATGTACTGTACAATCTACTAATATAAGTTTCAATCAATCAATGAATGCCTACTGAGCCTATGGTGCTGTTAAGTTATTGTGGCTCAATTTGCCTTGATTTTTATTTTATTTTAATGTATTATTATTTAATATATAATATTGTTTTAGTTGCTTAAGAGATATTCCTGGCTGTGAATTTGCTCATTGCTATTTTTATGTTTTTGTGCATTATTTGTTGCCGTAATCATTAAACAAACAGGTTACTCATCAGTTACTCAGTACTTGAGTAGTTTTTTCCCAACATACTTTTTACTTTTACTCAAGTAAATATTTGGGTGACTACTTCTTACTTTTACTTGAGTAATAAATCTCTAAAGTAACAGTACTCTTACTTGAGTACAATTTCTGGCTACTCTACCCACCTCTGTATATAGGTATTGTGAATGATCAACAGCACATCTCTTTCTACAAGTCTTTTTAATGTTTGTGTATTTCCAGTATGACTGATACAACAGAAGTGTTCCTCCAGGGACGTCAAAATAGCTGAAGGTTTTCAGAGTGAAATATTCAAAAATGGCTGACTGAATTTGTGGCATTTTGTGATGTTTCGATGATATATTCACATACTTTGCGGATTGTAAATATAATTGGGGTGTCAGACACGCGGCCCGCGGGCCAATCGTGGCCCGCGAGACGTTATTTTGCGGCCTGCACCTTGATATGTAAATTTAATGTTAGCGGGGCCCGCGAGTTTAATAAGAATGACGCTTGTATGAATTGCGCTTGACAGTGTCATAATTGCCATAATTGCCAAACCTCCCAATTTTTCCTGGAAACTCCCAAAATTCAGGGCAATCTTTCCGCGACAATCATTTTCTCAAACATCTGTCTCAAACATCCGTCGATTATCTCCCAATCTACAATGCTCAATTGGTGCCGTTTTGACACTGCCTTTAACGCCTTCTATAACCTGTACGAACAGTATTCCAGCACAGTCATATTATAAACTTGACTTTTGGACACATAAGTCAACGCAACCGCCTTTATTGTCATTCAAAAAGCGTCCCAGCTCAACCTCGTTTTGCGTAAGGATTTTGCATACACACGTTAAGCACTGCAAGGCATACTTGATCAACAGCCATACAGGTTACACTAAAAGTGGCCATACAAACAAGTGTAACACTGTTACAAATATGGGCCACACTGTGAACCCACACTAAACAAGAATGACAAACACATTTCGGGAGAACATCCGCACCGTAACACAACATAAACAAAACAGAACAAATACCCAGAGTCCCATGCAGCCCTAACTCTTCTAGGCTACAACGTACACCCCCGCCTACTACCAAACCCCACCCCCCCACCCTCCCGCCGTGCGTGGATTGAGGTGGCCAGTTATGGCTGCAAGGTCTTTTGGGTATTTGTTCTGTTATGTCTATGTAGTGTTACGGTGCGGATGTTCTCCCGAAATGTGTTTGTCATTCTTGTTTAGTGTGGGTTCACAGTGTGGCGCATATTTGTAACAGTGATAAAGTTGTTTATACGGCCACTTTCAGTGTGACCTGTATGGCTGTTGATCAAGAATGTCTTGGAATCACTTACGTATATCTATAGATGCCTTATATGATATATGTCTAGGCCAACACGCCGTTAATACGATGAAAAGGCGCATGTGTTGACATTTTTTTATGCTGTTGGCCGTGTGAAAGTCGAGGCACTATTCGGGAGTATGGTTGCCCCTGGGGAATTCTCGGGAGGTGCGCGGAAATTGGGGGTCACCTGGAAAAATTGGGAGGGTTGGCCATTCAAAGAAGGGGTATTCATTAGAAAGTCTATGTTAGTTTTATTAAGAAATGTTTTATTTCGGCCCAACCTCACCCAGTTTCTGCATCCAGTGGTCCCCAGGCAAAATTGGTTTGAGACCCCTGATATAAAGTCAACATGTTTTTTCCACTGTACTGGTACTTTAAAGAAATAAACACAAATTACAGTGGATGTCATTGTTTAAAAAATGTACAGTAAAACAAGTTATTTTTCTCTAAGAAATAAAAGATGAGCACATTCCTGGTGGTCAAGCAATCGAATTTTAGTTAAGCACCTTGTCAATAATATAGCACATACTTGTCAATTTTTGTAATCAATGTTTTACAATTGTTGCAGCACTACTGTACCGTAAAATCTGCTTCTAGAGTATGTTTAAGACTACCAAATAAAATATTTCTCACTTGTTTGACCGTCATGAACGCTACATGACCAAAACAGGCTTTGCTACACATCTTAATTAAAATGCAGCTTGGAGTTCTGTCAACTATCCTTTAACATGAGCGTTAAAAAACAAATAAGTAGTTTAACCCAGCTGAATGTCATAGTTAACATTTGATCACAAGTACCACTGTAGCTAACATACTGCTGTTATTTGTGATTGTAACAGGTCTCGTACCTGCGTCTTCTGGATCAGAGACGTTCTGCACACTTCACACAGCGGTTTACAATATTTAATCTTTTTGACACAATACACATACCAGGCTTTGCACTCCGTACTTGCAGTATTTTTAAAGAGTCTTTTTGGATTCTGCTCTCCAGCACGCTCCTCCTCTCCGTGTCTTCTGTCCTCCCCCATCAAGGTCTCCCGCGCTGCTAATAAAGGAACAGGTGATTAGATAACTCGTTCCAGCTGAGATTATCCACTCACCTGTCAGCTGCTTCATGGCCGATCTCTGCACACACCCCGCCCGCAGGGAACGCGCGGACTACGCCCCTTGCCACAGTGATGTTTGGCTTTTTTTTATGCAGGACAGAGTTTATGTAAAATATGAATAGATGAAGCTTCAAACAATATTTTCTGACAAACACTACTAATTAAACACAAAAAAGCCTTTTTTCTAGTAGGACTTACATGTGGCATTTTGAACGGATTGCAGATTGTGTTGATTTTGGACAAATAATTCTGAATACCCCATTGTGGGACTTCTTACACGTACAGTACTTAAAATAGTTACAAATTTGCAAAACACAGTGGTACCTTGGCTTACAAGTTTTTTGGGATATGATCGGCTAAGTGTTTCACGGTGGCAGAGGGGTTAGTGCGCCTGCCTCACAATACGAAGGTCCTGAGTAGTCTAAGGTTCAATCCCGGGCTCGGGATCTTTCTGTGTGGAGTTTGCATGTCCTCCCCTTGAATGCTTGGGTTCCCTCCGGGTACTCCGGATTCCTCCCACTTCAGAAGACATGCACCTGGGGATAGATTGATTGGCAACACTAAATTGGTCCTAGTGTGTGAATGTGAATGTTGTCTGTCTATCTGTGTTGGCCCCGTGATGAGGTGGCGACTTGTCCCGGGTGTAACCCGCCTTCCGCCCAATTGTAGCTGAGATAAGCACCAGCGCCCCCCGCGATCCCAAAGGGAATAAGCGTTAGAAAATGGATGGATGAATGGATGATGGTATAATTGTTAAGTTTTTAGGTTTTCAGCAAAAATTTGGGTTGAAACTTACCCCACTGCTTTTTGATGTAGCAAATGTCAGGACCCCCATTAGACCCTACGAAAGCAACTAGTGTTTTACTTGCTACAATTTTGTTGTTGCCAGAGATCAACATAACCTTGTTTTTCCAACTGTGGAAACAAAGAAAGCCAGTGAGCAGACGAGTCCTCAGAAAAATTGATGCATTGAATTGAATGACCATACTTGCAGTATTTGAGGCGCAATCATCAAATTTTAGAAGAAAGACATATTTTTACATGTATCATTCGCACCCGACCATAAGATGCAGAAAACTGGTACAAAAGATTTTGTAAATGTGTATTTATATACCTTAAGTGTTTCCCTACAGTGCTTGTTGTTAAGGTCTTGGTCAAGGGGGGGTGAACCCAGGATGCGGAGAAGGGAGAAAAAGTGGAATTACAAAAATGAAAACAAATTTAATTAGAGAAAAGGGATAACTAAGGGTGATGGGGCAGAAGCGCACACCATGTAACCTGGACAAAAATAGGTTCCTCAGGGGTCGGCAGGAGAAAAGGCCAGGGTGCACAGACCTGGGCAAGAGTCCAATAAAATAATCCCCTTTAACTCAGGGAAGCTGGGAAACAAACACAGAAGAGGTTAGGGAATTCAGGACAAAGTAACGCCTGAATTATGAACTGAATTATATTTATATAGCGCTTTTCTCTAGTGACTCAAAGCGCTTTACATAGTGAAACCCAATATCTAAGTTACATTCAAACCAGTGTGGGTGGCACTGGGAGCAGGTGGGTAAAGTGTCTTGCCCAAGGACACAACGGCAGTGACTAGGATGGCGGAAGCGGGAATCGAACCTGCAACCCTCAAGTTGCTGGCACGGCCACTCTACCAACCGAGCTAAACCGCCCCGACAATGTACAAGGTCTAGTGAGGTGAAGCAGGCGCATGCACAAGAGTGGTTCAGGATACATTAACCAGCAAAGCCAAGCTGTCAGTGACGAGCCTAAACACTGGCGGGCTAATTGCGAGCAGCTGTGCCTCAAAGTCCGCCCGTCGCAGAGGACGAATCACTGAATACACAGGTGCAGACAAAGGAGAAGGCAGGATAAAACCAAAACACAACAGTGGCAAACGTAGCGGATGACAGCGTCCAGTTCCTGATTGGTGCGCTCAGTCTGCCCATTTGTCTGTGGGTAGTATCCAGAGGAAAGGCTCGGGGATGCTCCCAATGACTTGCAGAAGGCCTTCCAAACCGCCGAAGAAAAGTGTGGCCCTCTGTCCGAGACTACATCCACCGTGATTCCATGCACCCGGGACACGTGGCGTACCAGCAAATCTGCAGTCTCGAGGGCCGAGGTCAACTTGGGAAGAGGGATGAAATGGGCCATCTTAGAAAAGCGGTCCACCAAAGTCAATATAACGGTGTTGCCCTTAGATGGTGGAAGTCCTGTGACGTAGTCCAATGCCACATGGGACCACGGCGGGAGGGGATGGGAGGGAAGTGGTCGCAGAAGACAAGCTGGGGCCCGATGTGAAGCCTTATTGCGGGCACAGATGGTACACGCAGATATGAACTCTGTAACGTCAGCCCTGAAAGTTGGTCACCAGAAGTGCTGGGATACGAGAAGAGCAGTACGGGTAATGCCTGGGTGGCAGGCAACCTTGGAGCTGTGGGCCCAGTTCAAGACTTCCGAACGGACCACTGGGATTACGAACAAGTGCCCCTGAGGACAGTTCTTTGGAGAGGGAACATTCTTGAGTCATTCTGTCACACCACTGTAGCGCTCCCAGCACTTGTGATGGAGGGATGATGGTCTTGGTCTTGACCTCTTCCTTGGGGCAGGCGTACATCCTAGACAAGGCGTCTCGTTTACCATGCTTGGAGCCAGGGTGGAAGGTCATGGTAAAGTTGAATCGGGCGAGGAATAGCGATCACCTAGCTTGTCTTGGGTTGAGCCGTTGGACAGTGCAAATGTAGGCCAGATTCTTATGGTCCGTGAACACCACAAATGGGGTCTCCAAGCCCTCCAGCCACTGCCTCCATTCTTGCAGCGCCTAGACAACGGCGAGTAGTTCTCCATTGCCAATGTCATAGTTGGAATGGAGTCAGGCAGCGGGAAAAGAAGACACAGAGGTGCAGTCTCTGGTCGGAGGTGAAGAGCTGGGTGTGAACAGCTCCCACGCCGGAGTCGTATGCGTCAACCTCAACAAAAAATTGAGAGGAAACGTTAGGGTGGACTGGAGAACTGGTGCAGTAGTAAACAACAACTTAATTTTATCAAAGGAAGTCTATGTCTCTGAGGTCCACAAAAAGGGTAGCTTAGTGGACCTAAGTCTAGTTAATGGTTCAGCTACCAGACTAAAATTACGGACGAAACGGCGATAAAGATTAGCAAAACCTAGAAACCTTTGGAGCTGTTTTCTAGAAGTGGATGTGGGCCAATCAACCACCAACTTGATCTTTGCGAGATCCGTTTGGAGTTGAGCGCTCTCCACAATAAAACCCAAGAACGGAACAGACTTGGAATGGAACACGCACGTCTCGGCTTTGACGTAAAGACGATTCTCGAGAAGAAGTTGGAGAACTAGGCGAACATGCTGGATGTGAAGTTCGGGAGTAGGCAAGAAAATGAGGATATGTCCAAGTACAAACTCCATTTCCATTTGAGTTGGGAAATTGTGTTAAATGTAAAAATAAACGGAATACAATGATTTGCAAATCATTTTCAACCCATATTCAGTTGAATATGCTACAAAGACAACGTATTTGATGTTCAAACTGATAAACTTTTTTTTTTTTTGCAAATAATCATTAACTTCAGAATTTGATGCCAGCAACACGTGACAAAGAAGTTGGTAAAGGTGGCAATAAATAGTGATAAAGTAGAGGAATGCTCATCAATAGAATAGAATAGAATAGAGTTTTATTGTCATTATTGCAATGAACAGGTTCAAAGAACAACGAAATTGGAGCAGCTCCTCCTAAGGTGCATATACAATATGGTAGTATAAATAAAAAAATAAAAAAAATTAAAAAAAAAATTAAAAAAAAAGATAGAGATGACAGATGTATCTATGTATACATACATAAAACATTATTGCACATTGTAGTCCGAAAAAATAGAAAAACATTTAAACATTACACATGAGGACATGATGGACATATTGTGCTCACTCAGTGCCTGTTTAGTGCTACTATGGCTCTTGGGTAAAAGCTATGTTTTAGTCTATTGGTGCTCGCTTTTAGCACCCTGTAGCGTCTGCCTGAGGGTAGCAGTTCCAGGTGGATGTGCCCGGGGTGGAATGGGTCTTTCAGGATGCTCTGTGCTTTCCTGAGACAGCGGGAGCTGTACAGGTCAGCCAGGGGGGGGAGGGGGCATCCGATTAACTTCTGGGCGGTCTTTATGACTCTCTGGAGCGCCGTTCTCTCTGCGGCCCTGCAGCTGCTGAACCACACGCAAACACTTATTTGGACATCCCACAGGTGTGCAGGCTAATTGGGAACAGGTGGGTGCCATGATTGGGTATAAAAACAGCTTCCCAAAAAATGCTCAGTCTTTCACAAGAAAGGATGGGGCGGGGTACACCCCTTTGTCCACAACTGCGTGAGCAAATAGTCAAACAGTTTAAGAACAACGTTTCTCAAAGTGCAATTGCAAGAAATTTATGGATTTCAACATCTACGGTCCATAATATCATCAAAAGGTTCAGAGAATCTGGAGAAATCACTCCACGTAGGCGGCATGGCTGGAAGCCAACATTGAATGACCGTGACCTTCGATCCCTCAGGTGGCACTGTATCAAAAACTGACATCAATCTCTAAAGGATAATACCACATGGGCTCAGGAACACTTCAGAAAACCACTGTCACTAAATACAGTTAGTTGCTACATCTGTAAGTGCAAGTTAAAGCTCTACTATGCAAAGCGAAAGCCATTTATCAACAACATCCAGAAACGCCGCCGGCTTCTCTGGGCCCAAGATCATCTAAGATGACTGATGCAAAGTGGAAAAGTGTTCTGTGGTCTGACGAGTTCACATTTCAAATTGTTTTTGGAAATATTCGACATTGTGTCATCCAGACCAAAGGGGAAGTGAACCATCCAGACTGTTATTGACACAAAGTTCAAAACCCAGCATCTGTGATGGTATTGGGGTGCATTATTGCCCAAGGCATGGGTAACTTACACATCTGTGAAGGCAACATTAATGCTGAAAGGTATATACAGGTTTTGGAACAACAAATGCTGCCATCTAAGTGCCGTCTTTTTCATGGACGCCCCTGCTTATTTCAGCAAAACAATGCCAAGCCACATTCAGCCCGTGTTACAACAGCGTGGCTTTATAAAAAAAAAGTACGGGTACTTTCCTGGCCCGCCTGCAGTCCAGACCTGTCTCCCATCGAAATTTTGTGGCGCATTATGAAGCGTAATATACTACAGCGGAGACCCCGGACTGTTGAACGACTGAAGCTCTACATAAAACAAGAATGGGAAAGAATTCCCGTTTCAAAGCTTCAACAATTAGTTTCCTCAGTTCCCAAACGTTTATTGAGTATTGTTAAAAGAAAAGGTGATGTAACACAGTGGTGAACATGCCCTTTCTAAACTACTTTGGCACGTGTTGCAGCCATGAAATTCTAAGTTAATTATTATTTGCAAAAAAAAAAAAAAAGTTTATCAGTTTGAACACCAAATATCTTGTCTTTGTAGTGCATTCAATTAAATATGGGTTAAAAAGGATTTGCAAATCATTGTATTCTGTTTTCATTTACCTCTAACACAATTTCCCAACTTATATGGAGAGGGGGTTTGTAGATGATCACTAAACGGTCGAGCATGTCGCGCAAGACATCATTGATGAGGCTTTGAAAAACAGCCGTCGCATTGGTGAGGCCAAAAGGCATGACAAGGTATTCGAAGTGTCCAAGTTGTGTGCTAAATGCGGTCTTCCATTCATCTCATTGCTTAATCCTGACTAAGTGATATTCATTGCGGAGGTCCAGTTTGGTGAAGTGTCTAGCAATGTGTAGTGGGTTGGAAGCTGAGTTGAGAAGCGGGAGAGGATGTTTATTTTTTAACACTAATAGTGTTTAGGGCACGGTAATCAATGCAAGGGAAGAGTGTCTTATCCTTCTTTTCCACAAAAAAAAAAAAACGGCTGCTAGAGGAGAGTTGGAGAGACGGATGACGCCAGAAGCGAGCAAAGTGGTGATAAAGTCCTCTCGTGAATTTCTTTCATGTTTCGAAATGTTATAAAGACGGGATGAACGGACTGTGGCACCAGGGAGGAGATTAATACAACAATCATAGGGACGGTGTGGAGGTAATGACAACGTGCGGTCCTTGCTAAAGACCTCTTTAAGTTCGTGGTAAGCAGTAGGCACAACCGACAAATCAATGACCTCCTTTACGACACGTGCGGGCCCTGTGTTTTGCGCATGACAGAAAAAAAAACAGCTAATGATAGTAGTCTTGACCCAGTCAATACGGGGATTATGTTGTTTAGCTAGCCAGGTAAGCCCGAGCACAACAGGAGCCGAACAAGAGGGAATGACTAGAAAATTGGTTGACTCAAAATGGTTTCCAGATAATTTAAAATAAAACGGCTGAGTCTGAGGGGAAACGCTCGCCAGGTGGCCTCTGTCGAGGGATTGGACTAAACTAGGTCTGTGTAATTTGGCAACGGGTATGGAAAAACGTTTAATGACAGACTCATTGATAAAATTGTCATCAGAACCTGAGTCAATAAGAGCCCTAATGTCCAATCTCTGATCTTTATCCCAGGCAAGCATGCCCGTGAGTTGAAGCCTTGATAATGTCTGACCTGTAGATGGCAGTAGAGGAGCCGGATCGGTCGCTGGAGTTGCAGCTGGAGTGCGGTGAGGAGGTGGGGCTTGACTACGGCGAGGAGGTGAAGCTAGAGTGCAACAACGGGCAGGACAGTGGGAGAAGCGACGCTCAGCTCCTCTGCAAAATAGACAACGCTGAAGGCGGAAATGCACCAACAAAGACGCAGATATCTCTCGCCCGGACGCGGGTCACTGGGGCCCCCCTCTGGAGCCAGGAGGCCCGATGGCGAGCGCCTGGTGGCCGGGCAAGTCCCCATGGGGCCAGACCGGGCACAGCCCAAAGAGGCAACGTGGGTCACCCCTCCAATGGGCTCACCACTCATGGAAGGGGCCGTAGAAGTTGGGTGCATTGTAAGCAGGGCGGCAGCCGAAGGCAAGGCACTTATTGGTCTGATCCTCGGCTACGTAAGCTAGCTCTTGGGACGTGGACTGGGGGGTAAGGAGCCTGAGCTAGTGCGCGAGGTAGAGAAGTTCCGGCTGTATATAGTCGGACTCACCTCGACACACAGCAAGAGCTCTGGAACTAGTTCACTTGAGAGGGTCTGGACTCTCTTCCACACTGGCGTTGCACGCAGTGAGAGGCGACGAGCTGGGATTAGCAATTCTTGTTGCCTCCCGGCTCAAAGCCTGTACATTGGAGTTCAAGATGCAGAGACGGGAGACAAGGTGGAGTTACAAAAATGAAAATAAATTTAATTAGACAAAAGGGATAATCAAGGGCGATGGAGCAGAAGCGCACACCATGAAACCTGGACAAAAATAGGATCCTCAGAGGTCGGCAGGAGAAAAGGCCAGGGCGCACTGAGCAGGGCAAGAGTCCGATAAAATAATCCCCTTTAACTCAAGGAGGCTGGGATACAAACAAAGAAGAGGTTAGGAATTCAGGACTAAGTAGCGACAATGTACCAGGTCTGGTGAGGTGAAGCAGGCGCATACACAAGAGTTGTTCATGATACATTAACCGGTAAGGCCAAGCTGTCAGTGACGAGCCTAAATACTGCCGGGCTAATTACGAGCAGCTGTGCCTCAAGGTCCGCCCCTCGCCGAGGACGAATCACTGAATACACAGGTGCAGACAAAGGAGAAGGTAGTATAAAACAAAAACACAACACCTGTAAGACGTCAGTAAAATGGCTGATCAAACAAAACAGAAGTCATCGTCACAGACCCACTGGCTGCGGAAGCTCGCTGTTCCAACAGACTCAATAACTCTACAGTGATGTTTTGGTGAGTTTAAGAGACTGAAACAATACAAAAAGAATGGCATTGTAAGTTAATATTACTAACACATACACTTGGAAACATGTTATCATCTAATGCTAACTACACTAGTACATTATAATAACACGTACAAATCCATCCATCCATTCATCTTCTTCCGTTAGCCGAGGTTGGGTCGCAGGGGCAGCAGCCTAAGCAGGGAAGCCCAGACTTTCCTCTCCCCAGCCACTTTGTCCAGCTCTTCCCAGGGGATCCCGGGAAGAGCTGCATTCAAATATGCATGAAAACACTCCTACAGAAGTGTAGGAGTATTTTCAATCTGGGACGGTTTCGTAAGTATGAATTATGTTAGTTACACTGTGAAACTTATAAATGTTTCTCGCAGTGAAGAATAAGGTTTCCTTTCAAGAAGAAACGCTGTAGAGGAATAGTAAACAAAGCGGGATATACTCAAGGCATGAAACATGAAGTACATTTTCAACCCACAGCACCTGCAATGAGCGAACACATCCCAAAGATGATGCCTTTGCTCAAACAATAAAACACATTTTCAGTGTCTCTATCAGGGTTATACGAAAACTATTTGTTGAATACAAAATATTATGGCTGATAGCAAAGAAAAATCCATAAAATAGCTGCACCATTTTTATTTGTAAAAAGCGTAGGAAAAAAGTAGCAGCTTATAGTCCGAAAAATAACAAAAGTTGAACACCAGCTTTGGGCGTAAAAATATATTTTAAGTTGAGTACATTCATCCATGAGCTGTTTGTAGTATATGTTATGTTATTTTTGATATAACATTCCTCATCTAATGTTGGTGTTTTTTTCAGAAAATAAAAAACTTTGATTTGAGATACATGCGTTTTGGGTTATGAGCTATGCCACTGAACCAATTCAACCCTGAACCAAGGTGCCACTGTATCAGTTCTGGGTTTTTTTTTGTTTGTTATTGGAAACCCAAAATGCTTTACTTAATGTCACTCAAAACTAACACTTTTCAGAATCCTGGAAAATGGTAAAAGGAATTAGCTTTAGATGTGACTTTTTAGACACAGAACAAGACTTGCTTCTCTTTGATTGCCGAGGGGTTTGCACATAGTGAGGCTCTGTGCCTACTTGAGCGCGTGTAAGCAATCTACCTTACACTTCTCTCTCTCTCACACACACACATTGGAACAACATCCTTATTAATTATGGGATTTTGTCCACACAGTTTCCTGAAATAGTTGTCTCAGCCTGTAAAATAAAGGCCCACATCTCTCAAATTAATTACAGCATTATACATTCCTTAGTTTGTTGTCATTGAGGAAATTCAGTGTGGATCTTTGGTGTAATTTTCTTCTGCTAATTAACGACTGAATTAAAAACACAGCCCCTGGCTTTAGGCAGTAATGCGCACTACTCAATATCCTGTTTGGGATGTATTGTTTTTTGCTCTGTATGTGTTTAGAGGGGTCATGTGCTTCTATCGTCTCAAAACGAGATTTGTTCAAGTACCAATTATGCTTGATAAAAAGGCACCACATTGGAATGCAATAAGAGGATAGCATCAGATTGTTAACAATAACTTTCCTGTCTTGATGATGCCATCGATGGGGCAGACTGATAAACAAAGCAACATATGCTTGGCTGGACTTTGTATCTGTTTGTAGACATGCATCTCATTTTCTCACCTAATTTCTCTCAAAGGGCTAACAAACGTCAGGTGACAGCAGTGCCAGAAGTATCATCCATCCTTAAATAGATCAAGAACTTAATTTTAATACCCCTGCAATTTAAAAGCAAAGTTATGTTTTAATATTGGCTGATAACCTATTAGCCTAATGTGGTTAGTGGGCTTCCCCCTTCCCTCTCAAATACACTTTTGGTAAAAAGGTTTGCCTGATTGATTTTACAGAGAAAAGTGTTTCACAGCACTCACTATATTGAATGAGTCAAACACTCATACTGTTAAATGCCCAAATACAGTATGTATCTTCTTCCTGCTGAAAATATTAATTCATTCATTCAATCATTTTGCATCATCATTTGCATTTCAAGATAAGTAAAATCTCATGGGAATATTTGTAAAAATATGGGAATTCTCTACATCACATTAAGCTCCTTAAATGTAAACAATTTCATAGCAGTTTATGGATTTAATGTATTCTAAGGTTTCCTCCTGAGTAACCCTGAAATATTATAAACATTTCTATAAAATCTATTTTGGGCTCCTAGACGTGATGAGACATGTTTCAAACTAGCTGACATAATTTCTTCTTGGATGTAACAGAAAGCATGAGAATGCTGCTGCCTGCTCCTCTTTATGTATATATTAAGATTCATATTCCGAATCACAATAATGTTTATTGACCAAGTATGTTAAACAAAAGGAATTTGACTTGGTAAACTATTGAGGTTAATTTGTGTTTTTATCACGAAAGCTTTTTTTGGCCCTGAATTTATCAATCAATCAATCAATCAATCAATCATTTAATCAACGTTTACTTATATAGCCCTTAATCACAAATGTTTCAAAGGGCTGCACAAACCACATCAGGGCAAGAAAAAACTCAACCCAATGGGAACAACGAGACCCAGCAGGGTCTTGAAAGGAGACAAGTCAGCAATGTAGAGACTGATGTAAAGAGGAGTGGTCCCAACTTTGAACAGCTACCGGATCATCCGTGGAGACTGAGCCATGGTCACTTGATAACCTCTCCAGACAGGAGAGGTGGGCAAAGCAGAAAAGAAAGACAGCAAATCAACTGGTCCTAAAAGGGGTACATTTAAAGGATAGAGTTTACAAATGAGTTTTAAGATGGGATTTAAATGCTTTTACTGAGGTAGCATCTCTAACAAGTACGTTCCACAGTACTTGAGCCTGAATAGAAAACACTCTAAAGCCTGCAGACTTTTTGGGGACTAATAGAATCACAATAAGCAGGAGTTTGAACGCAGATATCTATCAGCAAGATATGATGGCGCTAGACCGTTTAGTATTTTATACCTAAGTAGTAAAACCTTAAAGCCGCATCTTAAATGCACAGGAAGCCAGTGCTGGTGAGCCAGTATAGAAGTAAAACAATCAAAATTTCTTGTTCTTGTCAAAATTCTTGCAGCCGCATTTTGTACCAACCGTAATCTATTAATGTTAGCCATAGGGAGACTCGAAAATAATACGTTACAGTAATCGAGATGAGACGTGACAAACGCATGTATAAGGATCACAGCGTTGGTGGTGGGATTTTAGCGAATATGTGTAACTTTGTGTGTACCCAATGTATTTATGTTGACAATTGCCAAAATTTAGTGTATAAAATTCATGGTATGAAAAATCAGTTCTGAAAAATTCAGTGTCGCTGCTTCAAAAAGCAAGATTCAATAGGTAAGATAACATCCACAAATTAAATATAATATCACTGTTTTGCAGAATTTTGTACGACAAAGAACAATGATTTTGCATCATGTATCATTACCATCTTCTGGTCACATTGTGTATCACAGTCATTTCAACTGCATGACTTGTACAACCACTTAAAAGAGTGCAGAATTGAACCATTTCTATATTTTGAAAACATTCATCGGGCCACATTGAAGTGTTTGTATTATGCACAGGTAGCCCAATTAATTGCTGTTTAATGCTGTTTTGCAAGACCTGTGTCATGTGACTTCCAACTTGACACCTGGTTCTGAGGTTTAGCCTTATTTTACCGGAACTGAGTTTTGATTTTTAAAGCAGCAAATTTTTCGACACTGAATTGTTATACATTAAATTTTTTACACAATTTTGTATACACTAATTTTAAAACAAACAAAAAAATAGAACAATTGTCAGCATGAATTGATGTTAAAAAAAAAAAATTCAGTTACATAGTTGTAAAAAATCACAAAAAATCATAATAAAGACACAAATTAACCTCCATAGTAAAATATGCTGTATTTGCTCGATGCACACTACCGTGCCATAGCAACTATCCGCGGCCTCAATATATCTAAACCACAGTTGGGATTTTTGGCAGAAATATTTTTTTCTGTCATGTTAATGACCTTTCACCTCTGTTCATTCTTCCATGTATTTATTTTCTACTGTTTTGTGATGTTTTTATTTGATTGAATCACGAGACATGAAACTCTGCACGCTGCTGTAACGAGCCTACGCTGCGAGTGCTGCTGAGGGAGGACGAAAACAAACAGAATGGAACCGGTAAGACAAAGGCAAAAACTAGATTTCCTGGCTAAAAAATGGAAGTTTTGAAAGTTAAGCAGAGGAAATAAACCGTGTGTGTACAAGCCACTGACATTGCAGATGAAAGAGAAAGGCAAAGGGCGAGGGGCTAAAAAAGAGTGCTGCGCTTAAAAAGGAAAAAGGAAACACTTCGAATGCAGGGCAAACGGTTGTAGTTGAAAAAAAAAAAGAACGAAGAAAGAAAGACAGATACCAGGCAGCACAGCAGTTACAGGGGTTAGTGCATGTGCCTCACAATACAAAGGTCCTGGGTTCGATCCTCGGGCTCAGGGTCTTTCTGTATGAAGTATGCGTGTTCTCCCCGTGACTGGATGGGTTCCCTCCCAGTACTTCGGCTTCCTCCCACCTTCAAAGACATGCACCTGGGGATAGTTTGATTGGCAACACTAGATTGCACAACCAACCTGACTTCATTTTTTCATGCACTGCAAGTAGAGTTAGGAATCTCTGGGCACCTCACGATTTGATCTGATTCCGATTCTTGGGTTAATGATTTGATTCAGAATAAATTCTCAATTCAACACGGTTCTCTGTTGAAACCAGTTCTTGCATCATGTATGTATTATTATAATTTTTTATATATTGTTTTTTTTTTTTTTCAAAGATGGCGCCGCTGTAGTGGCTGCTGTTGGCAGGAGCTCTGTGCTCTTGTGTCATCCTTTTGTGTTTCGCTCTTGTTTTCATGTGTTATTATATAGATACTGTATATATTTTTTGCCTTTTGGTCCGGGACCCTTTGGGACTGTGTGACAAGGGGTGGCACTTTCCTGACCTCCGCGGTGCTTTTTGTGGACTTCTGGATCTACCTCCCGGGAGCCTTTTAGCCATGGAGACCAGCTGCTGGGTCTCTGCCACACCAGAGTCAGTTTGGAAAGACTGGAGGAGATGCGGATGAAGAGACAGGGCTGCGGAGCTAGCACTGAGCGCCGGACGGACCAAGCTTCACAGTGTCTTGGCTGAATGAGCAGGTATCTGACACTCCAGTCTTTTTGGACGTATCCTCGCTCATCCATGCGGACTGGACACAGGGCGAGAGTTGGTTGGCAACCGAGAATGGAATCGGCTCTCTTGGTTGCTTTGTTGGGTCTGCACCTGTCTCTGGCCATGCTCCCTCCACGCCAGCAGAGGCCACCACAGTGTAAATGTTTATTTTACTTTTTACTCATAGCTGTATGTAGAAGTGGCTGGTTGCATCAGCTCTGCTACTTTAATGTATTTCATGTCCTTTGTGTTCTTTGATGTTTCCCTCTTACACACATGTAAGAGGAATGTGTACTATGGCTATGATTTGTTTTTTCCCTTGGCCTTAGTCTGGACCCCCTCTACAGGGGCCCAGGCTTAGATCGATTTTTTTATTTTATTTTTTTCTCCAATTCCCCCCACTTGGTAACCTGTATCTCACCTTTTTTGTAAGGGGCGAAGGAAGTTGGAAGACCCGTCAGGGATCCTGTTAGGTCTCCCTGTAATGTTTGTCTGATCTTGAATGGGATTGTGCTAAATATTTTAATTTCCCCTCGGGGATTAATAAAGTATGTCTGATTCTTCCATCCATCCACCCATCCATCTTCTTCCGCTTATTTGAGGTCGGATCGCGGGGGCAGCAGCCTAAGCAGGGAAGCCCAGACTTCCCTCTCCCCAGCCACTTTGTCTAGCTCATCCCGGGGGATCCCGAGGCGTTCCCAGGCCAGCCGGGAGACATAGTTTTCCCAACGTGTCCTGGGTCTTCCCTATGGCCTCCTACCGGTTGGACGTGCCTTAAACACCTCGCTAGGGAGGCGTTTGGGTGGCATCCTCACCAGATGCCCAAATCACCGCATCTGGCTACTCTCGATGTGGAGGAGCAGCGGCTTTACTTTGAGGTCCTCCCGGATGACAGAGCTTCTCACCCTATCTCTAAGGGAGAGCCCCGCCACACGGTGGGGGAAACTCATTTCGGCCGCTTGTACCCGTGATCTTATCCTTCCGGTCATGACCCAAAGCTCATGACCATAGGTGAGAATGGGAACGTAGATCTACCGGTAAATTGAGAGCTTTGCCTTCCGGCTCAGCTCCTTCTTCACCACAACAGATCGGTACAACGTCCGCATTACTGAAGACGCCGCACCGATCCGCCTGTCGATCTCACAATCCACTCTTCCCTCACTCGTGAACAAGACTCCTAGGTACTTGAACTCCTTCACTTGGCGCAGGGTCTCCTCCCCAACCCGGAGATGGCATTCCACCCTTTTCCGGGCGAGAACCATGGACTCGGACTTGGAGGTGCTGATTCTCATTCCGGTCGCTTCACACTCGGCTGCGAACTGATCCAGTGAGAGCTGAAGAGCCCCGCCAGATGAAGCCATCAGGACCACATCATCTGCAAAAAGCAGGACCTAATCCCGCGGCCACCAAACCGGAACCCCTCAATGCCTTGACTGCGTCTAGAAATTCTGTCTATAAAAGTTATGAACAGAATCGGTGACCAAGGACAGCCTTGGTGGAGTCCAACCCTCAATGAAAATGTGTTCGACTTACTGCTGGCAATGAGGACCAAGCTCTGACACTGATCGTATAGGGAGCGGACCGCCACAATAAGACATTCCGATACCCCATACTCTCTGAGCACTCCCCACAAGAATTCCAGAGGGACACGGTCGAATGCCTTCTCCAAGTCCACAAAGCCCATGTAGACTGGTTGGGCAAACTTCCATGCACCCTCAAGAACCCTCCCGAGAGTATGCAGCTGGTCCACAGTTCCACGACCAGGACGAAAACCACACTGTTCCTCGTGAATCTGGGGTTCGGCTATCCGGCATAGCCTCCTCTGCAGTACACCTGAATAAAACTTTCCGGGAAGGCTGAGGAATGTGATCCCTCGATAGTTGGAACACACCCTCCGGTCCGCCTTCTTAAAGAGAGGAACCACCACCCCGGTCTGCCAATCTAGAGGTACCACCCCCGATGCCCACGCGATGCTACAGAGTCTTGACTACCGAGACAGCCCCACAGCATCCAGAGCCTTAAGAAACTCCGGGCGGATCTCATCCACCCCTGGGGCCTTGCCACCGAGGAGCTTTTTAACTACGTCAGCAACCTCAGCCCCAGAAATAGGAGAGCCCACCACAGATTCCCCAGGCACTGCTTCCTCATAGGAAGCTGTGTTGGTGGGATTGAGGAGGTCTTCGAAGTATTCCTTCCACCTACCCACAACATCCGCAGTTGAGGTCAGCAGAACACCATCCGCACCATACATGGTGTTGATAGTGCACTGCTTCCCCCTCCTGAGGCGGCGGATGGTGGTCCAGAATCGCTTCGAAGCCGTCCGGAAGTCATTTTCCATGGCTTCCCCGAACTCCTCCCATGTCCGAGTTGTTGCCTCCGCGACCGTTGTCGGTACCTGTCCTCTGCCTCCAGAGTCCTATGAGCCAAAAGAACCTGATAGGACTCCTTCTTCAGCTTGACGCCATCCCTCACCGCTGGTGTCCACCAGCGGGTTTTAGGATTACCGCCCCGACAGGCACCAACTACCTTGCGGCCACAGCTCCAATCAGCCGCCTCGAAAATAGAGGTGCGGAACATGGTCCACTCGGACTCAATGTCTAGCACCTCCCTCGTGATATGTTGAAAGTTCTTCCGGAGGTGGGAATTGAAACTTTCCCTGACAGGAGACTCTGCCAGACGTTCCCAGCAAACCCTCACAATGCGTTTGGGCCTGCCAGGTATGTCCGGCATCCTCACCCACCATCGCAGCCAACTCACCACCAGGTGGTGATCGGTAGAAAGCTCCGCCTCTCTCTTCACCCGAGTGTCCAAAACATGAGGCCGCAAATTCGATGACACAACTACAAAGTCGATCATGGAACTACGGCCCTGGGTGTCCTGGTTCCAAGTGCACATATGGACACCCTTATGTTTGAACATGGCGTTTGTTATGGACAAACTGTGACGAGCACAAAAGTCCAATAAGAAAACACCACTCGGATTCAGATCCGGGCGGCCATTCTTCCCAATCACACCTCTCCAGGTTTCACTGTCGTTGCCAACATGAGCGTTAAGGTCCCCTAGTAGGACAACGAATCACCCGGGGGAGCACTATCCAGTACTCCCTCGAGTGCACTCAAAAAGGGTGGGTACTCTGAAGTGCTGTTTGGTGCGTAAGCACAAACAACAGTCAGGACCCGTCCTTCCACCCGAAGGCGGAGGGAGGCTACCCTTTCGTCCACTTGGTTGAATTCCAACGTGCAGGCCTTGAGCCGGGGGGAAACAAGAATTGCCACCCCAGCCCATCGCCTCTCACTGCCGGCAACGCCAGAGTGGAAGAGGGTCCAATCCCTCTCGAGAGAAGTGGTTCCAGAGCCCTTGCTGTGCGTCGAAGTGAGTCCGACTATATCCAGACGGAATTTCTCGACTTCGCCCACTAGCTCAGGCTCTCTCACCCCCAGTGACGTGACGTTCCACGTCCCAATAGCTAGCTTCTGTAGCCGAGGATCGGACCGCCAAGTGCCCTGCCTTCGGCTGCCGCCCAGCTCACATCGCACCCGACCTCCATGGCCCCTGCTATGGGTGGTGAGCCCATTGGAGGGATGACCCACGTTGCCTCTTCGGGCTGTGCCCGGCCGGGCCCCATGGTAACAGGCCCGGCCACCAAGCGCTCGCCATCGTGCCCGGGCCTGATTCCAGAGAGGGGCCCCGGTGACCTGCGTCTGGGCGAGGGAAATCTGGGTCCATTTTTCTTCTTCATTGAGGTCTTCGAGCTGCTCTTTGTCTGATCCCTCACCTAGGACCTGTTTGCCTTGGGAGACCCTACCAGGGGGCATCAAGCCCCCGGACAGCATAGCTCCTAGGATCATTTGGGACACGCAAACTCCTCTATCACGATAAGGTGGAAGCTCAGAGAGGAGATTTCTGATTCTGATTCTGATTCTGATTCTGATTAATGTATTTTGTATAGTAATTATAATAAATCTTTTCAAAATAGGTTACAAATTACACAACCTCGCTTTGACGTAAAGATGGCCTAAAATTTTTTTTTACAAAAACTATGACTCAATTTAGATTAGGGATGATAAGAATCACAATTTGAATGTAAATCGATGTGTTTGAGCACCCCTACCAAATAGGCTCACATAACAGGTATTTGGTAATTATTCATATCTGTATCACCAAGTACGAATATTAAATGAAATTGTCCATATTTTTGAAATGCGGTTAACACACTCAGTTTAAAGAAAAAAAATACATGTTTTGAACACAACATGACACATTCCCACTGTATATGTTTTAATATATTAGTGTGTTTTGTTTGGTTTTTGTGCAGTAATAATAATTATTAGAAATTATGTTGAATTACTTAAAATGTGCCTTGAAGCATTTGAGGGAAAATAGAGTTCACTACTTGACTGCCACAGAAGAGGTGCTGTTGACACTAGGGTGGAAACAGGAGTTCTCAACATTCGGATAGAGTTATTCCCATGATAATACGTTTTTAAAAAAACACATTGTTTAGTTATGGCCATTGTCCAAGGAAATTATTGTCTTGTTATTTGATATTTATTCCCATTTGGCCCTATGTTTATGATATTAGAAACCTGAATAAAATCATCTGTCAACCATTTTGTTTGCCTCTTATTTAGCACTTTTAGTGTCCACAAATGTGTTTCCAACTCATTTCATATTTTACTGTTCCCAAAAAGCCAACCTAAAAAATATTACTGCTGCTTTGCGAAAGTCTCATTTATTTCACTCTCGTGCTGCAAATCTAGAGCTGGATGTGTATTTAACTGTGACGGAGACAAACTGCAATAATTCCCAATCTGGCATGATTCACTACATGAACCAAATCACTCGCACACGCTTTAGTATTGTGACGCAGACAGAGCTGATTTATAATGTCCTATAAAGCTTTGTTGAATATGTTTTTGATGGAGTGATATAAACAGCAATAACTTTAGTAAAAACATGCTTTTTAATTAAAACTAATATTTTTGATTGCATATTAATTCGACGAGATTAAACTGCAGCACTTAAATTAATATAATCATATTAATAGGACAATAACACCACATTAACGCAAATACACCTCTTTTTTCAGAAATATCTTCATTAAGATGAAATAAAAGTAACGTGTAGAAGCCACTAATATTGTTTGATGACTTTATTTGTTGTTTTCTGTTCTGGTTACTGCTGGGTTTGACATCCACATGCTGGAATTGTGACATAGTTGACAACTGGTCCTGTTATCATTATACATGTCCCTTGTTCTGATCCAGTTTTATCCAGGTGTACCTCATTGACCAATCAGTCTGTTTGTTTCCTTCACTGTCTATCTGTATTTCGTTGTGTGTGACATTTGCAGATTTTGTTTTTTGATGTTGTATTTTCAATCCTTAGTTTCCCCAGGGTTCCATTTTTTAAATGTATTTTTGATAGCCCATTTTTGGTAGCCCATTTTTGTTGAGCTGCACACTTCTGTTGCTTCCTCTTGCTTTCCTCTATTTGTACCTGAAACATGACACATTACTGAAATGACCTTAAAGTTCATGTCATAACTCTTTATCCTCCTCTTTTTCAAACACGTCTCTGTCCACTGTCGACTGTTCAATTCCTGGTACCTTGGAAATTGATACCCGAACTTAACAGTACCAATTTTTGGTACTTTTGTGTGTTGTTAATTAGTGGTATTTTTGATCATACAATGTATTTTTCATCTAGTATTTGAAATGAGCTGATTACGATAACTATCCTGTCCAGTTGTTGTGTCTTATTCTCTTATTACATTCTGAGCCTCATTTGCAAGTGTTATACTGTAGACTTTACATGCAGTTGCAATTACAGGACGTGAGTTGGTAGTACCGTACATACCTTAGGCAGAGCTTTGGGCTATGGTGTGTTTTTTAGCTAAGATGTAGCCTTTGCCATTTATCTGAATCTAGTCATATATTGCGGCCTAAAAAGTGTTAAGTATTAGTAAGTAGTTTGCCTATTACACACTGGCTGTTGGGATAGGCTCCACCACCACCACCACGCCTAGAGGGACAATTGGTAGAAATTGGATGGATAGATGGATGTTTGAATGTGAGGGGTTCTTAGTTGTAACTTTCATTACCAAACTAGGAGGGGTTCAAATGGCCATGTGAAATCGCTAATGCTAATTTGTAGCATGTATAGGGCAAATTCAATCTAAATTAACATTTAACAAAGCACAATTTGATGACACTATCTTGTGGCCGTTTGGCTGAGTTGGCTCTGACTACCTGTTTCATCGCCAAGTGTTTGACCAGGTGTTCAGTCTGCAACCAGAAGTGACGTTAAAGTTGAAGTACCAATGATTGACACACACGCTAGGTGTGGTGAAATTATTCTCTGCATTAGACCTATCACCCTTGATCACCCCCTGGGAGGTGAGGGGAGGGGAGCAGTGGGCAGCAGCGGTGGCCGCGCCCGGGAATCATTTAACAGTTTTGTTTATTTGAAATTACATGTTGGATCTCTCTTGTCCCATGTCTCAAACTGACGAATATTGTTGAGTTGAGTTGAGTTGAGTTAGAGTTTAATTCGAACATACTTGCAAAAAATAACGTCCTCTGCCACGAATCATTCTAAAGTTGCACAGTTCATCTTCACAAAGATTTATAAGTAAAACGTCCATTAAGAGTAACCTGATTATTGTGAATGATTACTTCCAGAAAGTTGTCAGTGTTGTGGTTCAGTGGTTGTATATTATAGTCACTCTTCACAGGAAGGAAATACACACTATCTAGTCAGCAGTTGCTCCTTCTGGAGACACTGCCCCTTAGTGTTTTGGAAGAGGATTACAAGTATGGCGCCAGCCCCCACAGAAGAACTATAAATCAAACAAGACACTATCCGAAGTGACGCAAGCTACATGAGGCAAGTACATATTCAAGCATTAAGATAAACTACAGTAAATGCACAAGATGTCAACACATATCGAGTTGAACTTCACACACCCTTTTAAAGCCTCAAAGAGGGAAAAGTCTCAGCTTATCAAACATGGTTGCTCGTATAGTATTTATCCCGCAGGGTTTCTTTTAAACAGATGTGCTATCTCTCATTTGCAAGTCTGCTTGATTTGACTGTAAATGTAATTCCAGACATGCATTCATCTGCCTCAATCTCTTGGGATTGCACAAAATATGTGTTTAGATTTGACACAATTGCACCTTAGGGAGATCCAAAAAACCTCAAACGATCTCTGTGTGTGTCCAGCCAAGAAGTAATGGCTCGGAATATTTAAGGGAAAGGCCTCCTAGTGTGAAGCACCAGCGTGTTGTCATGGGAATTTAGTAGGATTTCATGCAAAAAGTCATGCACAGTGTACATGACTCAGCATTGAAAAGGTGCACATGGATCTGTAAAATGGTACAACTGATGATGCATACATTATGATAACAACCAGGGAAGGCAAGGTTAGAGGTGAGGGAGACAGAAAAGTAAATAAGCCATTGGTGGCGTCTTTTCACTAAAAGCTCTGTCTTTGTTTGTTGCAGTCAACGCATGGATGATGGGAGGACTGTCAGGTAAGTGTGCATCTTTTCAAACCTAATATTCAGATAGTAAGCCGCCTTGGCTAAATCTGATTTATTTTCCCCCTTTTCAGCGACTGAGAGTTTCAGCATTGAACCCACGTCCTCTCGGCCGAGGAGAGCATGCAACGAGTCCCGCTTGGAGTGGGAAGTGGAGGTCTGTGGTGAAGCCTTCAAACGGGACATGGCCCACATAGACCCTCAGTATTGGTGTAACCTCACACACTTCATCAGGTACGACCCTAAAGTTTGCCTTTTCTGCACACTGGGATCACATCAACCACCGACATGGGACATCCTCATGAAACTCAGCCGTCAAAGTCAGTGGGATGGTCCTTAGACCTGATTGGTTAACCAACACTTCCACTTGTCTGTGGAACTTCGACTAGAGAAGCAGAGAAGTACTGGTCAATGTTTGGCTCTGAAAGTGCGGAAATAACTCAGATAACTTCAATATATATTTATTTCTTTACCTGCTACATACTCTGAATCAGAAGGTCCTGCTTCCACATACTTCGCAATGTCTAAAATATCTACCAACAGCTCCTAAAAAGTATGAGTGTATCCACTTTTGCCACCATGCTTCGAAAGACTAAAAGTTTCAGGCTTCAGACTAAAGCAGTCTCTTTCATATGATACAATACCGTTAATGGAGCCTTGAGTATTGGTATATTGATATATATCTATTACGATATCAGCAGGAATTATACATACTTTTATTTTGTAGTGAGGTGGCGACTTGTCCAGGGTGTACCCTGCCTTCCGCCCGATTGTAGCTGAGATAGGCGCCAGCGCCCCCCGCGACCCCGAAAGGGAATAAGCGGTAGAAAATGGATGGATGGATGGATGGAATGTTAGAAAATGTTTGATTGAATGACATTACTCAAAGAACAATTGTAGTTGTAAAAAACACTAACCCATGTATCATTAACCGTCTGGAATATACTTATGCTGTATTTTAAGTTCAAGTAGAGTGGCAATAGGTTCTTTGGCGAAACCTAGGGGCCACAATAATTCATAAAGTTAAGTTAGTGACGCAGTAAATTAAACGATGTGGACACGCTTGTTACTGGATACTCTCTAATACACTTCTGCCTTGGAGACTTTGTATGTGTAAGTAACTGTGGAAGTCGCTTCCTAGCGGTCCCACTGACAGACACTTGCAGTTTTAATGCACATATGTTTTTATCAAAGTCTTTTTGGTTCGCAGAACATGATCTTTCAGTTGCGTCTCCCTCTCTGCTCCCGGTTGCTCACTGTTAAAGACAGATGATTAGATTACCACATACCACCTGTGAAATCTAATCTCCTGCCAGCTGTGTCTCGCCGTCACCACATGCCCACCCCTATCCAAAGGTGCACCGCCCTCAAAACCATCGACAGAGGCAGTGACCTTTGCTCTTGCAGGCGCGCTGATCACACTCTCCCTCCACAGTAATATGCAACTATAATTATTTGACACTTGTTTATATTAACACATACCGTGTTTTGGATTGCAATATGTTTAAATTAGGGATATTGCCTTAAGGAGATACCTTGCTTGTGTGCTATTGCGTGCTTAGTTGTTGTGTAGCTGCTAGCTTCTAGAAGCCTATGGCCTACGTACTAAGTTTATCTTTTGTAAATTAAAAAAAATAAAATAGAAGAAAATATTAACCTTGTGTGCTTGTTGAAGGAGACTGAGCTGTTGATATTTGCACAAGTGGGCAGCACAGTGAAACGGGTTGGTGTGTGTACAGAATAAATTAACATTAACGCTTGATAAACCTGCTTTAAAACAGTTGGGAATACAATGAACTCTTTGCCAGGTTTACAAACACACACACACACCATCATCGGCGGTCACTCGTGGTCGAGAATGACTGTCCTCCTTCCTGGTCCTTGTGGGTCTTCAGGTGGGCGTGGAGGCCGATTCTGGACCCGATTATTCTGGGGCAATGTGGACAAGGGAATGTAGTGGTGGTGGGTTTAGGTTAGGGCCTGTTTGGTGGATGCTCTCTCCTTTCTTAGTCTTCGCTTGTCTTGTCCAGCATGGCGGAGGTCGTCATTATATTGCGCAGCACCCTCACGGACAAGGTTTCTCCACATTGCCCTGTCTGTTGCCTTGACTTCCCAAAACTTAAGGTCTATGCAACATTTTGTCAGGTTTGCCTTGATGTTATCCTTAAATCTCTTCTTTTGACCTCCCGGGGCCCGTTTCCCTTCAACAGGCTGGGAATGAAGGACTTGTGTTCAGAGTCAGGCATGCGGACTACATGGCCAGTCCATCTGAGTTGGTTTTGGGCAATCGTGGCAGTGATGGTGGGCAAGCCAGGCTCCTCCAGGACGCTGGTGTTGGTGCGTCGGTCCTCCCAGCTGATCCTGAGGATTTTTCTGAGACTTCTATGATGGTAGGTGTCGAGTACCTTTAAGTGCCTGCTGTAGGTGGTCCAGGCTTCTGACCCATACAGAAGGGTGGGGAGCACGACTGCTTTGTAGACCAGGATTTTGGTCTTTGCATGGAGGTCACGATTCTCGAAGACTCGCTTCCTCAGCCTTGAGAATGCCCCGCTGGCACAGCTGAGGCGGTGGTGTATTTCATCGTCAATGACAGCTTTGGATGACAGGAGGCTCCCGGGATATGGGAAGTGGTCCACATTTTTCAGTCAAATTTTGTCAATTGAGAGGTTTGGGTGCAGGAAAGGCGCACTACTGTTTGGTGGTGGTTGGTGGAGGATTTGGGTTTTCTTTATATTGACGGCAAGACCAAGCTGTTTGTATGCCTTCACAAAAGCAGACAGAGTGCACTTTAGGTCCGCTTCTGAGAGGGTTAAGAGGGCATTATCGTCTGCATAGTGCAGCTCCATGATGGATATGGTGGTGGTTTGACCTTTAGCCCTGAAACGGTTGATGTTGAGGAGTTGACCGTCGGTTCTGTACATTATTTCGACTCCCTGGGTCAGATGTATGTTTGTGAGATGGAGGATAGCAGCAACAAAAATGGAGAATAGTGTTGGAGCGATGACACATCCCTGTTTTACACCTGTGTCTACCCTAAAGGGTTCCATTTCATCTCCACTGCCCCTGAGCACTGTGGCTGACATGTTATCATGCAGTAGTCTCAGTACCCGGATGTATTTGTCTGGGCAGCCAATCTTGGAAAAGAACCAGCCAAAGGGCATGACGGTTAACCAGTTGAAGGCTTTGGTGAGATCTATGAAGGCCATGTATAGTGATTAGTTTTGTTCCCTGCATTTTTCTTGCAGTTGTCGTGCGATGAAAATCATGTCTGTGGTGCCTCTGCTTGGGCGAAATCCACTCTGAGACTCAGGAAGCACACTTTCTGACAGGGGGGTGAATCTGTTGGCCAAAACCCGAGCGAGGGCTTTCCCTATGGTGGGCAGGAGCGAGGTGCCACGGTAAATCCCACAGTCTGCCTTGTCTCCTTTCTTAAATATGGAGACAATTAGGGTATCTCTGAGCTGTGCTGGGATGTCCTCTTCTTGCCATATTTTGAGAAGCAGGGCATGGATGTGCTTGGTAAGATCGGGTCCGCCTTTCTTCAGGACCTCTGCTGGAATGCCGTCGGGCCCAGCAGCCTTGTTGTTCCTCATCTTCCCAATGGCATCCTGCAGCTCAGCCTAGGTAGGGGGTTCTCCCATGCTTTTATCTGTGGCTTGTTGTAGGAGTTGGTCAAGATCCTCTATCTCAGGTATAGTGTCCCTGTTTAAGAGATCCTTATAGTGTTCTTTCCACCTGTTTGAAATTGCGTCCTTGTTATTCAGCAGCAGCAGACCATCCTTTGAGCGAAAGGGTGTTAGGCAGCGGTGGCTGGGACCACACACCGCTCTTGTGGCATCGAAGAAGCCTCTCGTGTCTCCAGAGTCAGCAAGCTGCTTGATCTCCAGAGCCTTCTTTGTCCACCACTGGTTCTTCAGTTTCCTAACCTGTGTTTGGACAGCTGCCTTCGCTTTGGCGTGGGCTACTCTTTTCACTTTGCAGTGGATGTCGTTTTGCCAAATGATGAAAGCTTGCCGCTTGTTGTCAATTAGTTGCTGGATCTCAGTTTTGTTCTCATCAAACCAGTCTTGATGTCTCTGCTTTTTGAGACAAGGATATTTTTGCAGGATTTCATTATGGCAGTCGAAAGTATGCTCCAGTGTGTTTCCGTATCCTCTGGGTACTGTTTGGGCAATGCTGCGCTAAAGGCCTCCTGCAGCTGTTGTTGGTAGGTGGTGTCACTCAACAGCTCAATGTTAATTCTTGGCCGGCGCT